>NW_015150905.1:410716-412043 GCF_000732505.1 Cyprinodon variegatus | reverse complement strand
GCTACAGAAGCTGTGTTGTACTATTTGTGATTACTGCCAATGTAAAGGATTTGATTTTAAACTTCAAATATGAATGTATTTGAAATTGAGGTTAAAATGTATTCTAAACAGCGGGTTAAATGTTGTGCAAACAGTCAGCTTAAAAAGACACCAGGGCAATCTCATTGATGAGTGACTTGTTTTTTTTAGCACTAGCCAAACCGGACCCTACGGGAGCTGATTGGGTGTGTATCTGTGAGCCAAAGGGCTTTACAATGCATCATCACTGGCTGTAAACAGCTCCAGAGTGTTAACTTGGTTTCTAACAGACTACCCTAACAGGGTTTTTTACGGCTGTTTATGGCATTGTGAATGGCCTGTTGTCTGCAGGTGCCCCTTAACCTTTCACTCAACTTTCCTCTCTCCCTGCTTTGCTCATGGTTACCCTAATCCTACAGTCGATTCCCTCAGTTCAACACATCAAGTGAAACCATCTGGGTACTATCTATCACCAAACTGCTGTTGCCATCTGTGATCTCAACAGCCCTTTGTCACACTCACAGTAATGCCTGTAATAACACTTCTGCTGGTAATGACAACAGCAATTCTCAGAGACATATTTAAAAGGATCATGGGCTTCTCTCCCTAGGTGTGGCCTGTTGTTATAGGCTCTACACACTCCATGAGAAAGCTGAAAACCCACCTCAAAAAGTAAAGCTGTCATTTGGTCTTTGTGGTAATGGTAAACTTTCAAGAGATAGGATAGTTTTGCTGGAAAAGGCCCTTTGGATGAGTTGCTGTTTTGAGGCCTCTTTTCCAGGAGCTCTGTGCCTTTGGGATATAATGAAAAATAAACACAGAGCCTTGATGTTGACTCAAGGAGAAGTGATCCACAGGTTATTACTGCTCTCTGCTTTCTCTTACCCTCCCATGACTCTTGGATGAGTTTATGTAAGCTAAGCAGACTGCCTCCCCTGCCTCTAACCCTACACACACACACACACACACACACACACACACACACACTCAGCCCCTCCATTACAATGGAAGGCAGATGCTGCTGTCATTTACACCTATTGCTTCGCAGCTGTAATGGATAGATGATGAGTGTTTATAATACAAGTCTTTGCAAGCTGACATTTCCCAGCTGAAGGAAAGGTTTGAGCATGTTTTATTTACTAATTTGAGTCACAAAAATAAGACTCAGAATCCTTGAAATTTAAACAAGTACATATACTGTACATATATTTCTTAGATATCTGTGTATTTTTGTAGGCAACAATATGTTGCCTCAAATTTATTTAGCTTAAAATCCAAAATGATTATAATTTAAAAAATATATATTTTT
>NW_015150905.1:407353-408452 GCF_000732505.1 Cyprinodon variegatus | reverse complement strand
CAAACAGCAACAGACCAGATGAAGCTACTATGATAAGAAAAAGTAATGAGAACATAAAGTTAGAGACTGAACTAAGAAATACTGCAGGAAAGGAGAATCGAGATAGAATGAAGCAGAATGGGGAAAAGTGGTCCCTATGTCCTCCAGCAGTCTAAGCCTATAGCAGCATAATTATAGGGATAGCTGAGGATAACCTGAGCCCCTCTAACCATAAGCTTTATCAAAAAGTAAAATTTGAATTCTAGTTTTGGGGGTGCCTGCCACATGGACTAAAACTGGTAATTCTTCTTTAACTTATTATATTTTGTGAATGTTGTTATTATTTGATAAGATATTGTTCTATTTCATCCCTACTGACCGCCAGAGGCGGTGCTTCAAGCACTGAATGATCATTCAGTGCTTGAAGCACCGCCTCTGGCGGTCATCCAGGATTCATAGAACCGTAGCTACGGTAGTAACTTTCGTTTCCATGTGTTCAAATAAATAATGTATATAAGAGCATAAAACAAATATTTGTCATGGATGGACAGGTATTATAATGAAATGCAAAATTCAGAAAATGACTCACATAAAATACAAGAACACATTTTTCAAACAATGAACTCATGAAGAGGCTTAAATCAGAATCTGAAACACAGAGTGCTTAGGACCTGCAACAGAAACATGATCTTTCAATAATTTCTTTTATTTAGTGTGTCTAGGTGCACATCATTTATTACCCCCCAGAGAGAAGAGCGGTGAATGGATGGATGGAGTTGGAGTCCAATTTAAAACGGTGCATTAGTTAAAGACAGAGCTGATCAGCTGCACAGGAGTGGAGTATTAGATAATAAAGTCATTAAGTCTGCAGAAAATGATTAAATCCTGGTTGAGCATTAACTACAAAGACATCTGTTGCAGAGATATGTCAGTGCTCCTTTGGGTACTGAAGTTCTAAGATCTGTTCTGTCCTCATGCTGCTTCAAATATCTTCCCCTTTAATTAGGAAGAATACTCACTCTTATGCAAGACACTTCTGTCCTGGAAAACCTGTAAGCTGACTGTTAAGAAATTATATACTCATATATGATACCCAGAGCAATAGCTATATACATATATT
>NW_015150905.1:283982-405846 GCF_000732505.1 Cyprinodon variegatus | reverse complement strand
AGTTAGTTTGAAACACAAATGTCTACCACTACTATATTTGGTTTTTTAGTTGTTTATAACCACTTATAAGTGATACTACAGGAATGTTACAGAGAATCAGGTGCAACAGATGTAGAAGACATGCAGATAGTCCTCTAAGGTCAAAACAATGACAGGATGAAATACTCTTCCTAGAATGATGAAAATCACTACTTTTCGGCATGCCAAATCCTAGAATTGGCTTCAACGGGATGGCAGATGGACCCCATTTCTAATTAAACAGCTCCATCATTGCAGGCTCTTATTAATCAAGTATAGAGTATCAAACTTATATTTCATATGCAAAAGATCAAAAAAGTTTGATATCAGTATAAAAGTAGCTTACTGTCTACTAACACAGCACTTGATTAGACACCTCTTCCATCATTCCAGTACTTTGACATTTACAAGCAATGATGCATGATGTATGCATAAGCTAACATGCTAGTCAGAAAATTTGGTATCTGTTCACCGTCCACAAGAATATGTCTTTTTAAACCCTTCTATAGGCTTTTAAAAATTGTCTAAAGTGTCAATAAAAAAGGAAGCATTGAAAAACTAAATATTACATAGAACAATGCTATAAGGCTGCTACTAAAAACAACCTAGATTGAGTAGTGCTACCAACCTGTTTGCAAGTGTTGAAGTACCCACATGCTCTGCTGTGCACCAGAATCTTATGTATAGGTGTAAATATAGATTAATCTGTGTCATGTAATTGCATATTTGTGATTTTGTATCCTCTTCCTTCCTTTTTATTTTTACTATGGACCATTTTTGTGTCTGAAATACAGATTGATTGATTGATTGATTGATTGATTGATTGACTGATTGATTGATTAATTGATTCATTGATTGGTTGATTGATTTATTATATATGCACGCTATAAAAAGCAGCAAATATTTCAGTAAAAAAGGAGAGTAGATGTGTCTTATTTTCTACATTAAAACCTTTAGCACATTTTAAGATATGATGTCACAATACCAGCTTTCAGTTAAGACTCACATATGTGATTATTTACGCAGGTTTGTTAATTTAATTAGAATAGATAGCCCTGCTTATGAAAATCAGCTCTATGACAAAAACGTTATTTGTAGCCAACCCTTCAACACATCTAAATGGTTTACTCCAGTGTATGGGAAGTGCTGTGTGAAAAGGTTTGTTGATCATTCCTAATTAGATTTTAATTCCAGTAATAGTAATGAAGAAAAACATTTTTATTTAGACTAATTATAAAACAGATATATCATCATACAAGGTGTTTCCTTGAGTGCATCGATCAATCACTTTATCTAAGCTTGGTATTCATTTTCTGATAAAGTTGTAATAATTAAAACCTCTTGCACCAATTATTAAATGAATTAGTTTCATGCTTTGACTGCAGATGAGTTTACAAGCATAAAATGTAAATAGGAGGTTTTAATTCACTAAGAGAATAAACATTTTGTCCTGTCAACCTGGTTAATACATTGTCAGAAAAAGAGTACTGAGTCAGGCTGTTTCTCTGCTCTTGCAGGATGAAATAGGCTTTCTTAATAAGACACCAGCTCTAGAAATATTTGTGATTTCTCTTAAAAGTAATTTTTTTTTATTATGTTTCTATTTTTTGTGATGAAATGAAATATGTTAAAAATCAATAAAGTTCAATAAACAGGCTCTCTCTGCTTCTCTCTTCTCATCCTGCCCAGCCTTGTGTTCTGCAAACATTATAAACTAACTGAATATAATTTCAAAGAGAGATCCTGCTCTAGTAGATGGTAACACAGTACATTTCTCTTCCAGTCTAACACTGTCTTTAGGCACGTCAGTCTACGCATGCTTTACCCTGTACAATCCATGAAGCTAATTTCCTCTGAAGGAAATAACCTAAAATATGTTTGATGTTGTTTTGCAGAGGTACTTATTTCAACATTTCTTTGATTGTGTGTTAAACCTCAGATACGGCAGATGATGTGTGCTGCTCTTCAGAATGCACAGTACCTGCAGAAAATTGGTCAAATAGTCTTTATATAGACATAACAATAAAAATAGATAGAGAAACCCCAGAGCAATTACTAAAACATAGCAAAAAGCAAACATAAACAAGTTATTATAGGTCTCTTTTATTCTCAAGTGTCAGGTCTCTTCAATGTTAAGGCACCTTTTCAGTAACATGATTGCCACAAAGTAAAACATATAAGGAATGACGATAAAGAGGATATATGTATGCATTATGAAGTTGAGCTTCCTGGGAACAAAGAGAAAGAACACAATAAGCATAAAGAGTGTAAATATAGCAGCAACTGTCCTGTTTGCTTCAACTTTAGTGCAGGTAAAATATATATTTGGAGTACTGCCATGTAAAATCTGACCCACTAAACAACCTATTCTCCATTGCACATTAATCAAACCTCTGAGAATATGGCTGTTATTAGTCATAAGAAATGACAGTGCTGTACAACACAAAACGTGACAAAAGAAAAAGAGTCTGTTTATTAAACTTTATTGATTTTTTTTTTTTTAAACCAAAGTACATGGCTCAGATGGCAAGATGGAAAAAAAAACTTGCTCATTCCCAGTATCCTGGAGGGTTTCCAAGAATCCATAAATCATGTTTTTTTTTGTGGACTGCATGTGTCATTAGTTGGCAGGAACCTTATGTCTACACAATGAAGATGGAATAAAAACTATTCTGCTGTTACAACTCTCTACATTTTGCAAATAGGGTCGATTCTTGGCATGCATGCATAAGAGGACCAGCAGAATTGTGAAGGGGACAGGCATTTGCAAAGTCACTGCCAGAGGGAGGAGCCCATCCCAAAACCTGGGTGCATTTTAAGAATAACCTTGTAAATCAACTTTTATAAACACATATGTCAGGTCTAAAGTCATGACTTTAAATGGCTGAAACTGTAAGCAAGCAGGTAACAAAATAGTAGAGCGAGTACAACGATACTGAACTGCTCTGTCTTGAAACAGGTGGGTACGGGGCTTTACAGTCAGCCAAGCACAGCGCAAACTAGAAAGATTAGCTTTTCAGGAGATTTTATTTGCACTGCCTTTACCTTCCTCTTGCCCTTTAGTATAGCTGGTCGGGAACAAACCACACTGTGGGTCAGTGCAGTGAAATATTTTCATTAAATGTTTTTTCAAAGCTTGATAAGGGAACACACAATTGCAAGATATACGCTATAATCAAATCACCCTTGCTCTCTTAATTTCATTGTTTTCAATATAGATTATCTGAAGAATAGAATGAAAACTACAAATAAAAACAAGGATGGTTTTATAATTTTCCCCATGATGATAATTCCTGTCAATGTAACTAATATAGATCTTAATTGTCTTAATGTTTTTGTGGTGTTTTTTTTAGTACATTTACTTTTTGTTTACTTTCTTTTATTTGGATATCAAGTTTTTAAAAGATGTATTATTTAGAATGACACAATGATGAAGAGAAGCCTAGTGCATGTGCATATGGAGAGCAAAAATCATGATACTGTTTTTAGAAAGTAGATTTCAAAAGACTGTCTTTAAAAAACTGTTTTTTAGATGATGATGTGATTTATCAAAAGTAAAGCCATTTAAATCAGTTGGCCAGATATAAAAGTTATTTCCTCCTAAGCTTAACAAGTTGTTTTGCAAAGAATGGCAAGAAGTGCTGCCCTAAAACGTATGTTATCCTCCTCATACTCATCGTCTTCCATTTTATTCGGGACAAACTCATTAGGGCGTTAGGTCTCAGCAAATACTCCCAGACTACACTCTACTAAAACACGTCCTCCAGCTCTGCCTGGGAAAGTCCTAGGCGTTCCCAGGCGAAGCTGAGACATTGTCCCTCCATTGTGTCCTGGGTCGTCCCTTGGTCCTCCTCCTGATGGGTTCTGCCTTGAACACCTACCAAGTAAGGGTCTTACTAAAAGATACCTGACTGTGGAGGAGAACTAGCTCTTCTCCAAGCCTCTCCTGTAGGCAGCCAACAGAACCATATAATCTGCTTAAAGCAGGGATGAAATTTGCCGGTCCCCAAACCAGACCCCTTCTGGAACTTGGCTGTGTCTAGAAATTCTGGTCATAAATGTTATGAACAGAACCAGTGACAGAGGATTGGCCTGTTGGACATCAGCATGTACCAGGAACAGGTCTGACTTGATGCCGGCAATGAGGACTAGACTCTTGCTCCGCATGTACAGAGACCAGATGGCCCATAGTAAAGCTACCTGACTCTATACTCCTTATGGCACAGTCAAATGCCTTTTCCAGGCCCTTAAAACCATGAGGAAGGGTTCGGCAAAGTCCTGCACACCCCTAAGCACCCTGCGGAGAGTGTAGAAGTGGTCCAATGGTCCATGACAAGGACAAAAAACACACTGCTCTTTCTAAGGCCGAGGTTCAACAATCAGCTGTACTCTCCTCTCCAGCACCCTGGCAACTGACTTCTCTGGGAGGCTGAGAAGTGTGATTCATCTATAGTTGGAACACACCCTTAAGTCCCTCTTCTTATGCAGGGGGAGCACCACCCCAGTCTGCTAGTCCAGGGAAATCATCCCAGACCTCCATGTGGTGAGGATGTGTCGGCAATGAAAGCCTGACAACATCCAGACACCAGAGGTATTCTGGGCAGACCTCGTCCACTCTGAAGCCTTGCGGACATACATTTTTGTGACCACCTTGGCGACGTCAGCCTGGGTGACGAACAAGTCCAACCCTGAGCACCCAGTCTCTGTTTCCACCACAGAAGGCATGTCCGATGGCTTTAGATCCTCAAAGTATCCCTTCTATCATCCGACAATGTCCTCATTTGGAGTCAGCGGCACCCAACTCTCACTACAAACAGTGTTTGTAAATTGTGTTGAGGCTTACCGAAAAGATATCAAAAGTAGTTAAATCTGAAACCTATAAGTGTGAAAAAAAAAAGAAAAGTGGAGAAAATCTAAAGTCTAAAGAAAGGGCAAATGGTTCTCTGGTCAGAAGATAATTTTATCCTCTGGTACCTCCATGCTGGAATGCCCTGAGCCAAATTACTGAAGCCCTAAATCTGTAACGCTAGGCTGTGTGTTGCAGAGAAGCAAAGTTAATATGTGTTTCATATATATATATATATATATATATATATATATATATATATATATATATATATATACACACACACACACACTCTGTGTGTGGAGAGAATGTATTAGACCCTTTGAATTCTGTTTGGGGATGGAGAACAACCCGTAATCGTCAATGTTACAGTTATTACATATGCCGAGATTTTTATACCTGTACCGTTATCCAGAAATTACCACACCTTCAAGAGGCTTTAAACTGATTGCAACATGTGTTTGTGTGCAAGTGATAAGGACTATGATTGACTGTTTACCTCAATTATTTTCAGAGCAGCTAATATTTCACATTGTCTTAAGAGTCTCTCTCTCACAAAGCTCTTTGTGGTTTAAAAACTAACTTGTTTCTTCTTTGTTGATGTGCCTTTGTTACTCCCAGCGTCCCTCCTACCTATCCATCTGTGCACTTCTTTCGCTGACTTTGTGTCTCTCCTCTGAGTGCGTTCCAGCCATATTGCAGCTTGAAGTCTCTCCGCTTCTAATGAGCCAATTGTTTCTGTGCTTTGTTCCCCCCAGGGAGCATTGTGCAGCTAACAACATTCTGCTCACAACCATTTTAAAAACATATTTACTGCACCGGGGAGGGATTGGGGCCAGCAAAACAATAATGCCTTGGAGCACGTACAAAATGAAAAATGTGTTAATGACAGTCACACCGGCAAAGTGACAGCACATTGTTTTTCTGTCAATTAGACCTTGGTTATTCAAAAGAAATTTGCAACTCCCTGCAGAGTAAACTGTGTGGCATCTCCCAGCCCTGCTGTGGGTTGCGTAAATGATGTATTCATTCCGCTTCTCTCTGTGTGTGTCCTAGTTTGACACATACGTCTGGAGACAAGTGACAATATTTTATCCACATATTGCTGTTCAGGCAAATACAGGGAAAAGTGCACATCCATATTAAAATGTGTCGGTTCTGTGTGTCAGCGTGCATGCATGGTAGTGTTACAAGGAGTAATGAAACAGATGGCATTCAAGACCCTGATTAACTGTCATGGCATTAGGCTTTTCTCCGTAAATGTTATATCCCATGTGGACTACTTGGTTAACGGATGACCGAGCACTGATCCCCTGTCTCTTTCCTGCCTTTTTTATCCTCTTGCTCTTCTGCTTAATAAAAGTTTAGCCCTCTTCATTAGTTGGATTTACACTGATTACATGCATCTTACAGCTCTCTGTGATTTTATTCCATGCATCTTTTTATTTTGTCACACTACAGCCAATAAAATTCAATATACTTTACCCTGATACCCTTAAAACGTGAGCACCCCATATATTTGTTGAACAAACAACATTATAAAGAGCAAAGAGCACAGCAGAAGTATTGAGCAGCAAGGTGTGGAGAAACAGGGTTAGGTTTATAAAGCAGGGGTCTGCAACCTTTCATTTCCAAAGAGCCATTTTGGCCCTGAGTCCAGTTATGTAAAACTCGTTTAGAGCCACAAGATATTGCATAATAAAACACAACATATATTTTTGTTGAATATCTGCCATAAGAAATTTGTTGTCATTTTTAACAAACAGGAGCTTACTCTATTTGTATTTTTGCTTTCAAAATAAGGAAAAGCATGAAATTATTCATAATGCTGAAGCATAGATTTTTTTTTAATGTAGAGTATAATTTGCTGTAAACAAAAATGATAATAATAAAACAAATAGTTTCCAATCTAAGTAAAGGAAAATAGCTCTATAAATATTTCTGGTGCTTTGAAATATTCTTTATAAAAACCACAAAACCATCCAAGACTGGTATTTGTTCTTATAGTAAAATATTTACTTCTTTATGTCATTTTTAGCCACTATTTAGAGCCATTGTAGAATGTCCAAAGAGCTACATGTGGCTCCAAAACCCTGTTATAAAAGCTCCCAAGTGTTAAACAAGGTTTCCATCCAAATTGATTGAGTTTTAGCTTTTGTAGAGAGAGCAGAATGCTAATAGTTGAGTCACACAAAGCTCTGACTCAGTAGTCCTGCATATAAATGCAAGCCGCATTTTTTTAGGTGATTTACTTGTAAAAGTAATAATTAGTTGCTATTGATTATTTTCCTTTTATTTTTGTTTGGTTTTTTTTGTGTGTTTTTTATCACAAAGATAGGTCATGATAACATTATCAGATATGAAAAAGTTCCAGGTGTGAATACTTTTGAAAATTACTATGTATGTCTTTTTTTTTTCCTTTTTCTGACAGTTTTATCACCAGTTGGCATTTTAGCAGAACTTCAGCTCTCTCTCTAATTGTTCCAACACTGGCTTAATAGCTGCTCTAGGTTATATTCTCACAGCTGACTCTCTAATCTACATTAAATATGTCAGAATAAGAGCACTATCTACCTCACTTATTCTATACCCTGAGCACCTAATTCCAGTTTGTCTTAAAATCTCAAGAAGGAAAGACAGATCTGAAGAATTAGCACCTTTCCTCAAGTGAATTACTTTTCTCTATTTTAATGAGGTTTGCCTTGTCAGAGTGAGCGCTTCACAGTGAGCATGCTAAATAGACTCAAGCTGGAAAAGAGTATTAGTTCCTAACTGCAAGAAATACATTTTCTCTCCAGCTCTAATTCTGCCACTGCTGCTGTGCAATTAGCCTCATACACAATTTTATCTTGTCACTTCCAAATGGGAATATTTTCTTTTCCACACAGGAGAGAAAAAAAATCTTTTTTTTTCTTCCCTCCCATTTCTTCTTTTTATTAGAAAAACTAATTTCAAAATCTAATTAACTGTAGTAAAAAATATCTGGAAACATCAAATGCAGTTATGTAAATAGCCCAGCAGATTGTAGCATGTGTTTCGACACATTTTCATCTTGATGATGTGAGTCCAGATAGAAAAATTACTCAGCCATGTCTAAGGGGAGACAAATAGGAATAAGCCTGGTAATTTATTGTTCTGGTATTCCTCCACTTTCCCTTTGGACTGTTCATTATGGGACAATGCATCACCCAGTTGGACAGAAAGACAGACAGGAGTCCTTCCCTAATGGGCCCTTCTCTGCCCAGCCTGCATCAGCTTTTTTACAGCCTTTGCGCTGCTAGCTTAATCTCTCTTTTTTCTTATGAGTTGCCACATAAGATTTTACACAATTCATCATTTTACTCCTCGCGGGTTAGAGGGAGGAGCGGCTTCATCCTCCCTCTTGACTGGAGTCTGCTTAGTAGGCTGTTTTGGGGGAACCATGGAGACATGGCCACAGGCTGGGATATGAAAAACATTTCCTTCCTCCAGTTTTTTAGGATGCAATGGACAGACACAGAAAATGTCATTAATATTCTGTACAGGTGTCATTCTGCTATTGCAGACTGAATATCCTGTTGGCAGTAAGTGGTCTATTTTATAAGAGGATCCTGCAGCTCTCTGTGCATCAGCAGGTAAATGTGTGCTCATATAAAGTAGCATGCAAAAGTATTCAGACCTCTCAAGCATCTTTTACATTTTACTGCTCTATTACTACAGTTTACTATGTAATTTATTTGAACACTCTAATATAAAGTAGTATACAATTATGGCTCTAAAATTATTTTACAATTAATGCTTTTTGCTATATAATCGTACAGAGAAAGACCAACTTTGCGCACCTAAAGAGTGATTCTTTTCCCCCATGCTTTTTTTGTAAAATACCTCAAGCTTAGTCAAATTGGATTGAGAACATCTTTGAAAATTGACTCTCTGGACTTGGGACAGATTGTCAAAAGGATTCAAGTCTGAACTTTGACTAGGCCATTCTAGCACATGGATCTGCTTGGTCCTAAATCTGTCTTTCGAGGTACTGTAGCATGATGCTGCCACCTCCGGGGGATGTGCAGTGTTGGTTTATTAACTCGTGATCAAAGTGTCTTTCTCCACCTGTCTGTTTTTCTTTCTTTGAACCACAACTTCCTGCTTGACTCTCCCCAATATAGGCCAAACTTATAGGGTGTATGACTGATAGAGGATTCCTGCAGTTCCTCCAGAGTAACTACAGACTTCTGGCTAACTCAGTTAGTAACAATGCTCTGTTTTCCTGTTTTGTCAGTTTGTCTTACTTTCTGTCTTGATTGATGGATTGCTCTGTGAGATTTGAGCTAAAATTTTATAACCTAGCCCTGTTTTGCACATCTCCAACCTTCATACCTGGACCCCCCTTTTGGGGTTGTTGTTGACCTTTTCTCGCAATGCCAGTCTTCACAGCAGGCTCTTCTGCATCAGCACTCACATCTTGGCAGCTCTTGATTGCGAGCCAGGCAGTGTTTGTTTGCAGACATGACGGCGCACAAAAAAAAGAGGCAAGGTCCACTCAGAGGCAAACAAGTAATTAATTATTGAGGACACCAAACACGACTCCTCGTCGATCTACATAACCGTTTAAGGCTTGGTTGATTTATTATTCACACGGGTCTTTCGCTACAATGAATGTTGAGAGTGAAGGGCTCGACTTGGGAGCACATTAAACTTTGGCTTTTTCTGTTTTGCATCTTTGGTGTCTTGTGCCTCGAAATTAGTCTGCATGCACCAATCTGTATTAAAGTAAAGAGCACTCAAGCACAAGCACACAATAGTCTTCCCTTTAAATTCTTTAATTAAGTTTTAAATTCACCTTTTTTGAGTAATTAACCTTCTATGTGTAGTTGCTCTAACAGAGTTTTAAAGTGATTATAAATTGTGCTGAAAACACTGGGGTGCCTTTTCAGACAAACCCACTAGCTTCCTATTTAATATGGGAAGCAGATACTTCTTAGCGCTGTACATCAGTAATGCAAATAACATGTTGTCAAAAGGGGTTTAGTTAATTAGCTGGGGATGTGATGTTGGCTCTTGCCCGTAGCAGCTTGTTCCTTGGGACTGCAGTCCTCAACAGGGGGGCTGCTCTTTGATCCGTGGATCCCACGGTCTGCCAACACTTCCCAACCTCTGTAGTGCTGAAGAACAGACGGATGGGAACAAAGTGTGCATGATAGTGTGCATCTGTGGGTGTGTGTTTGTCTCTGTGACGGATCCAATTAGTTTACAGTTTTTCTTTTCCAAAGTATTCTTTTCTGTCAGCTTCTAACTGCAAGTTGAATTAACTTTTCATGTCTGGCTATTGATCATTTATGTTGCTTGTCTTCATTGACAGGAAGGAGGTTTTATTCAGTTCAGTTCCTTTAAGTTCTTGTCCCAGGATTAGATTTTTTTCTCAGATTTCTCAACACCATTTAGTTCTTTTCGAATATATCATTCTTGTTAATATGGAAAATGGTTTACAGCATTTAAATGTTTGTTCATTTTTTCCTTCTATAGTTATATATACACCTTGTATTTTTAAGATAAAAATATTTATTTTACCATCATGTTTCTTCTGATTGAAATTAGTATTAAGTGTTAGAGTAGGCCAAAAAAGTTTTTCAAGAAGACCACACAGAGGTCTTCCTAAGATTTGGAGCTCATCACCACTCGCATAATACATCAAAAGCTGGTCACAAGTTGAAAGAAGAGTTTGAATGGTGTAGAGCTATGAAAGAATGTTTTTATAAAATATTTATAAGAGTATGGACAAGCTTTAACATACAAAATCAGAGTAATGTATAAATAAAAACAGATAATTGTCAAAGCCTATTTCTCTTTCCTTTCAGAGACAAGCGATTTTAAATCTGCAAACGGTTTAGATAATTTTGCTCTTAGCATTATACATTTAAAAGTTGGGATTAGTTGTCTCTGAAAGACGTAGGTACAGCTTCCTCAGGCCCTGAGCACACAGAAACAATCCCTCAAAAGAGGATTGTTTGTCCATTCCTATTTTTGCATTTACATGACATTTTAATCTTTGATCTCCATGCACAACATAAAAGCAGAGATACAATTAATTGGAAATTTCCTACCATGCCATTTCAATTAAATTCAAAATATATTTTTTAAAATAAGAAATATAAAAACGATGTTGCACAATATAACTTTGATTACTGCAATATTTGATTTGGTAAATTCCTTACCCTGTCAAGTTCATTGTGCTTACTAAGACATCAGAAAGGGCTGAGGAAAAATTAAGGTTTTCTTATTTGTGAAGCATTTCTCAGCCGTTGTTGTTCTTTGAAACTTGTAGTTAGGTTGAAGCTCAGAGGGGGGATCTCTGGTTCTGAAGGGAAGGGAAGCTAGCAGGGGCAGGCCAGCTTTTGGTCTATTTGCCGCAGGGAAGGACAGGCTGTGCTTGGACTCGTAGCGACTAGGAGGGCTAACACTAGCTGTCATTTCCAGCATCAAAGGGGACGGAGCAGGCTAGATTCTTGGGGTTCCCAAGTTGTGCACCGTTTCTGGTTCCTCTCCTCATCCAGCTCAGCAGCAGGATGAGGCTGATGCACTCTGTTTGTGACGGAAGGAGTGAGCAGGAGGGTCTGCTTGTATTGCTTGGCCAAAGCAACTCTAATACTGTAATCAAGCCACAATGTTCACAGACATGTTTGAAAACATGACAGAGTTCAGCTAAGTTGCATGCGGACTTCAAAAGAGAAGGAATGGTGTTTTCTACTTCATTTTGTTTCCTGCAGTGTGATGTCAGAGTCGCAATGTATCCTGGGAGCTGTAGTTACAGTTTGTTTTATAATATAAACATGTCCAAGATTTTTTATTAGTAAACATTAACATCATAAAGGTTGTTTAGCTGACACAGCTGATCTGCCTTTTATGTCTTTATGTAACTGATACTGTCGCTGCTACAAATAGATTCTGCCAAACATTTCCTCCAGTCCAATTCTGCCTTTTTCTCTTCTTCTTCTCCTCATTTCCAAACCTTGTTTAATCTTAACAACGACAAAACAGCTGTGCAATTAATTGGACTCTTAAGTTCTCTGAGCTACTTTAAATAAACTCCCATTCCTATAATTGTCTTATCATTTTTGGAGAACCATAAATGAATTAAAGAATTACCCAAGGATTTGGACCAGAAGGCTTTAAATACCACACATGCTTCTGGAATTCAAAATATTTGAATTAGATGGAAAACCCTTTGTTTTAAGCATACAGTATGTAAGCATATATTTAATCTCTGGTTGGTTGAGTCTTTAGCAGGTTATGACTTTTTTCCGGAAAAGTAAATTAAAGTGCAGACCCTATTTGAGCCTTAACAGACTTAGGAAAAAGCGTATGTATGTGTCTGCCTGCCTGCAGCAATGAACTCAAGAGGATAGATGAGAAGCGGCTCTAGCCCATGGGCTGTTTTCGCTGTAAGGGTTACACACTACAAGGACTCCTCTTCTCCTCAGTTTTGTCTATCCCGTGTCCTTGAGTCCTTACATTGTCACCTTCTGGGACTTTGTCACCAGCTCTGTTTTTCATCATAATGTAGTCATGGTCACATAAACGTTATAAGATGGATTTTTGGATAGAAGCTAGGGCAGCCCGCTGGGGATATGTCTGTATGTCTATTCGATGGTGAAGAGGACAAGTAAGCCTTGAGCCAACTAGCCCATGCTGCAAAAATAATAGGCGTAAAACTCTCATGAAAGGGAGCTGGTGAAAGGAAGTCATTGAGGTGGTCGGCCTCATTTGCAATGAGTCCTTTTTCCTCTCCTTTATGCAGCCAACTGACAGGGGATATTTTTATTAGGCTGGCCCTCAAAATACAAGACAAAGAACATATTCATTTGTTCCAACATATTTCAAGTCAAGGACAAGATCTATGCCTGATAGAACATGGCTGTTGTTCTGTACTACCTGAGGAAAAATCCTTCATTTTTATTTATGCATCTTTTCTGACATTATCATGCAAAGGCTTGTTCACAAGGTCTCCTCCACTTTGTATTCAATGAAGCAGAAAACAGAAAAGCGAAATGTGTTGCCCAAGGTCTGGTCTCTGTCTTTGGATTTAAACTGTGCATATTTTACTTTGCAAACACTAAGGCATGATTATTATTTTTCTTCTGTGTCCCACTTTTTTAAATGTAAGCTTCTATTCACTGTAGGTCTTTATTACTTTTATTTCTGGGATGATATCTGTTAAAAAAAAAATGTTTAACTGCATAAGCAAAGTTACTCTGTTCATGACTGATTTGATAGAAGACACATCTGTTGATCTGTGTTTAGTCCAATTAGAAGTTAGTGGCTTGACACTACTTTAAGTGCATTTGAAAGAGACTGAGAGAGTGTGAGCATGAATAAACCATGTGCTTAAGTGGTGTCACTGGGCTGCTGTGTTGGCATGTCTGCATAGCTCTGGAAAAACATGGCTGTCTCTTGGGTGTTGTCTGTAATCCAACATGCAAAGGCTGCAAGATGGCTTCCTTAGGTGACTCATATATATGCCTATATTAAAGAAGTTAATAACCTTTTCACTTAATATTTCTATAAAGCCTCACCAAAATTATTATGGTCATCTCACTCTATTATAATACCTTGCCTAAGGTCTTACAACTAGGACCACATTTTTCCACCTCTGCTTATCGGATTTCCACTAACAGCCGTTTGACTGATATTTTCTCCTGGTATTTTGTAGATTACTAATTTGTGCATGCTATTAGTGCATAGATATAGTCAGACAGTAATTTTGGGACTGTTAAAACCTTTATATGGCTGATTCAGGAGTAATAACAACAGCAGTTGTTGCTGTCTGTGTGTATTTGTGGTCATGCATGTTTCACTAAGTGTCAGGCTGCATCTTGTCACCACAGCATTCTCAGAGAGGGATAAGTATGTAAGCACAGAAATGGATCTATGGTAATGTACCACAAACTCATTTGGTTGAATAATATACATGTTGGGAATATGACTTAGACAGGAACTGATCATATGAATAACTGATTTTATAAATATTTAAATGTTATTTTGCTATCTCTTTGTTTAGTCCATTTGAAAAAAATATCTTTATTATTATTTTTAACCAGCGCACTCCTTAGGCTTTCATGGTTCAGAGTGATGTTAGCTTTTCGTTCATAGATGTGTCCTTCATCACTTTCAGCATTTCATTGATTACCCTCCTTCACAAGCAATCAAATTTAATGTAGATTTTTTTTCACACATATCTTTGACAGTCAAAGTTTTTAAAAAATTATTTTTCAAATCATTGATTTACTGATCTTTTTCCATTTTTTTATACTTTGAGTCTTGTAGGTTTCTTACATTTCATCTGCATGGTAGACTATCAGGCTCTCTCTGAGTTGGCTGGTACAGATATTGTCTTACTGAATTACAAAAGAGAAATAAATAGGGTTCAATTTAAATATAGAATATGTTTCTTCTTTTAAAATATTTCTGAGACAGATTTTATTGCATGTTTTATATCCCAGTAAACCTGTTTTATCTTCTGTTCCGGCTTCTGTCTCTGTGCTCTGCTGAAAAACACATAACATGATGATGTCTACTAACATATTGATGCCAGAAAAACTTATTTCAATTCACCTCTGCATGACTTTAAAAGCTCAGCAATTTAGGATATCTGGAAGCTCAGCAGTCTAATGAATTTTTTTGTTCAATAAGACATGAGTAAATTTTAACCTTTAAATCTGAGTCATAGTCCTCTGGTGAGTCAAGCTGAATTGCCTTTTTTTTATTAGTTAGGAAGAATAATACATTCAAATGGTGTGTTTTATACAAAGCATTACATTATGATAATAACTTGCCTAGTATAAACTTACAATCTGTTGCTGTTTAACTTTTTTTTGGTGGCATCTCTCATTTTATGTCATCTCCTGACTTCTAATTAAAAATATTACACGAAGCACACAGTTGATATTCACTGCCACTGTTTGTTATCTCTCCTCCAATTATGTATCTTCCATGAACGCTGTAAATAACCAGCACCAATCATGTTATGTGTCAAGTGACAGATACACTGATGTCACATCAGTAGACAGAATATGGGAGCAGGGGGAGTAAGAGAAAAAGACACTGACTGAAAACACTCTGAAAGCAGACAGCTGCACTCATTCTGAGTTACTGTTGGCTAAAGGAAATTAGCATAAAGGAAAACAAATGTGCAAATTATAGTTTGGGACTGTCCCTGCCAGGCCGAAGTTGGAGAGACCTGTCCGTGCAGGTAACGCCTGTGATTAACAGCCACCCGATTGGCAACATAGAGCATATTAAATGTTCCTTTATGGGATTCATATGAAGCTTTATTATTTGGGAAGATTTCCAAGTTTTGTTTTTGATATTTAATCTTATAAATTTAACTTTATTTAACGTTTTCAGAGCACTTTAATAAACTTCTATAAAGTAAACTAGAAATACAATTAATCATTATTATCACTGTATTTATTTATTTATTTATTTTTACAATTATCACTATTGCCTCTCAATTCCATGTCTTAGAACCTCATCTTTCCTTTACTGCCAGTCAAACTGCCAGCAGCTCACAATTTGCTCATTTAAACCCTCAATCCTGTAGCATTATATTTTCATTGTTTACAATGGCAAGGCCTGCAAACTTGCTTTACAAGTTTATCAAACTTGACTCTTGTGTCTGTTGCATTCAGTCCAGAAGGCTGTAACATAGTGATTGTACTCAATCACAGTTTTTCATGAATGTACTTCTAAAGGGATGGATGTCTACCTTCATGCTATCTTGACCAAGCTGACATCCACATGTTAAGAATGAAGCAATTTCTCCTTTGTTCCTGTTCGTCGAAACGTGTCCCAGGTTAAAGTCTTTTATGGCCTCCAGCATGTTTTCTTCCACAATGTTTCTTTAGGTTCCTTTATATTCCCTCTATCAACCTTGACGAGCTTCCATGTCATCAGGGGAGAAAGGTATCTTTGCAGCATGCTACTTGGGTAATGTTTTACAGCCACAACCTTCAATTAAAATCTCATTTTACATCAGCATCTTCATCCACCTGTTTGCTCTTGTCCCTTCATGGCTTTTGCAAACCTTAGACATCATGTCATGCCGTGGATCTCTGCAGCTCCCCTCTCCGTTTGCCTCCAGTTGTTTTTCCTCTCTGGTTTTTATTAGGGGAATCAGAGGATACACATGCATGCGGCATTTTTTTTATTTGTTTGTAAATGAAGAATTAAAATCATCGTAATGTTGTATTGATTCACTATTAAACTTTACAAATAATTTGTCTGATAACATTTCAAAGTGTGATAAAAGCTGTGGTTGGGATGTGACAAAATTTTGGTTCAATTCTGCTCCAAGGATTTTGAAAACTATCTAAGGCATTGTGTTATCCAGCGATTGTGGTGGAAATTTGCTCAACATTTTGATTTGCCTCTGTGTGAAACAGTAATGGTCAGAATAATGCCATTTGATTTTTATTCTCTCTGAACAGCATGGTTTCATCTGGCTGCAGTGACACAATCCTGCTTTGCCCCGCTGACACTCAGATGATTCATAGTCGACACTATAATTGAAAACATTGAGAGGAGTTAGATGACTACTCTCCTTTTTTCCTGAGTACTTCATATTTCCATGGAGAAATGCCTCACAATGCTGATTATAGATAAAAGTGTTATTGATCAGATGAGGTGGGAGGAGAGGCAAAGAGGTGCAGAAGTTTCCCATCACTAATCTTTCTGGCTGTGACTGCATCTAAATAACCTGCAGAAAGGGATAAACAGGAGCATCCATCATGGGACAGCTAGAGCAGACAGAGATGGATGCCTCCGCCCCCCCTGCTACCCTCTGTCGCACCTCTCCCTCCTGGTCAGGGATAGAAGGTGACGCCCACCCCCAGGAGAAATACCTCGATCTAACCTGTGCAAGAATAGGCCTGTTTTTAGGTAGACTTAATAGACGGGACTTTTTTAAAATGTCCCTTCTCCATCATGTTCTCTCTTTAAGATTGCAGAAAAATCCATTTTGATATTGCTGTTTTGGTGAAGAAATTGGCTTATTTCATTCAGATTTTGTTTATGAAGTATTTTTGTGTGTGTGAACAATTTTTCTTAACATAAATTGATTTGGGTGTGCATTTCTTTTCTGTCAGCTTGTTTTTGCCCTGTGAGCCCAATCCCTCTCTAATGCCTGAACCCACTGAACAGGCATGCCCATGCCAGCTCTCCTCAGAAGTGCCAGTCTGACAGATATAGTGTGTATGTGTGTGTTTGCCACGGTGCGCTTTCCCTCCTAAACCCTGTAGCGTTAAGATTGATCCTTCGTTCCCTCCCATTTCTTTCTCTCTTGTTCCTCTGTGTGCCTCTGCCTTAATGAGACTGTGAATAGGTAAAGCTCACAGGCTCCAGCAGATGGCCAGAACTGCCCTGCTTCACTGTCTGAACACACACACACACGCAACTCTGCAGCATGTTTGCTCATGAATGAGAAACCTAAAGGACTGAAGAGGCAGAAGGAAATTCAACAAGGAAAGGAAATAAACAGGAAGCAATAGAGGAGAGGAAAGAGTCAAACTAATGGGAACCACTAACAAATAACATGCAGAAGGGGAAATGGAAAAAAAGGGAGGGGGGCTGCTTAAAAACCGAGAGCATATGCAAAAAGAAGAGGAGGACAAAACTGCGCTGAAAAGAGAGTGAGAGCAAAATTGAATTGTAGATTGAGGGAGCCTCTCTCCTCCCTCTCTCCCTCCCTCTTTTATTTATCTCATGTGAGACCACGCCTCCATCCTTTCACTTGTCAGTGCATCCATAACAGTGAGCTGTCTGCACCGGGCTGTGTGGGGGGTGAGACTCGCTCATCACTCCGCCAGAACAAGCGGACTGGATCTGAACAGAGCAGACAGGAGCGGATGGTGTAGCCTGGCCAAACAGGTGCGTGAATGAATACCTGTTCATGAATATCTGTTATAACAGCTGACAAATAGCAGCATGTGTATGTATTCACCGCCCCATCTGCATGCATGATCCCGGTCGTCTGCAGGACTTGCTTCCTTCCAGAGTAGAAGGTACAGTGCTGGAGCTTTGCCCTAGTTTACACTTGAATGCTCTGATCCATTCTGTTTGCCTCCGAGATTTATGCATGTCGCTAACTGGGCTGCTCGTTGGACTAAAACAGATCAGACCTCTCGTTTAACGGCTGCTCCACAGGATTTGGCTCCAAGTCAGATCAGCGAGTCATTTGGCTTCTGTTTACTCTGTGGGCAAAGTTGGAGTTTTAGCGACAGACCCTGGGTCATGTGGCTCTGCTTGGTTTTTAAACAACTCTCTGCAACTTAAATTATTGTTTTGCATCATTGTTTTAGACCATCAGACTGCATTTTATTCAATAAAGCAACATCACATATCATCTATAGTGCTTCTTTTGTCTGATTTGATGTTCTGTGTGCTACTGTTTTACACTCTACGACAACAATCTGATATAGCTTTCATTAGATTACAGCAAAGGGGAAAATG
The DNA here is from genome assembly GCF_000732505.1 of Cyprinodon variegatus. Taxonomy (NCBI): domain Eukaryota; kingdom Metazoa; phylum Chordata; class Actinopteri; order Cyprinodontiformes; family Cyprinodontidae; genus Cyprinodon; species Cyprinodon variegatus. Next base: position 387,500 of record NW_015150905.1, on the reverse strand, counting down.
TTACTGCTGTTACATTCAAAAGTAGTCCTTGGTGAAAAGCTTTACCTTGTGGGAACCTTTTTTAGAAGCCAGTATGGCGTCCAGTAGTCAGCGTTCATTTTAGAGTCGCCATTTCAACATTTGTAGCCACCCTACCGACAACTGGTCTCAGTAGATGTACTCAATATCAGTGTTTTGTCAATAGCTTTATGGGTCAAAAGGCTGTGTCATCACCAAGCGGTGGTGGTTAAGAGCAGCGAGGGGAGCAGGGTGTGAGTGCTGACCTAATGGCTAAAATATTTATGACAGAAGCATCTAAACATCCCTGAATGCTGTCTGTAGTGCTCTGGGATCGATGAATGCAAAGATGAGAGGATGGATGGAAAGAGAAGAAGATTCAGGGATCTGTTCTTGAAGCATTCATTATTTATCCCAACACACTCATGGATGCTCTAACCCCACATCAACTGGCCTCTTTTCTCATTGAAATGTCACCGAAGGAGGGAGTTATGGGTTATGGTACCTCTAAGCAGCGGCTTACTGCTTACTCTACCTGTGAGCGAATCCCTGGGTCTGTTGAAACTGTAACTGCAAGCTACACCCTGCACTCAAATGGACATAGTCATTCTCTCACAAACACACACACATACAATCCAGACATAATTGCTTGGTTACCCTTGCCAATGTGTTGGGAGATGAAATAAAATCACAGCTACTGACTTGCACCAAATTAGTTGTGCACATGCATCTAACATGTTCACACTGCATAAAATTGTACATCCCTCTATTTACCATCAGCCATTTTCTCAATTGCATGGTTCCCTCACCATTTCAGGTCTCAAACCCCTCACACATGCATGGAAACAGAGGAGGTGATAACCTTGAGACCTGTTGATGTTGTTTTGCAGCAGCTGTGTAGAGAATACACAAGAGGGCCGTGGGACCCCTGGAGAAAATGAGGTGCTCGACATGCTGATTGCAAAATTGGCTCGAAATGTGCAGGAGAGGCTGCTTGATGCAGTCAAAGGGAAACACACATGAATATGTATTGTATGCTAATGCTGGGCTCTGTAGCTGTTGTTTAGGGCAGAGAACAAGTTCCCTCAATCTCCACCCTCAAAGTGCTATTGACAAACCTGTTGTCAGCTGGGCCCCCTCCCCTGGCCAGGGGGCAGTGTTTTGGCAGATATCACCAGTCAAGGTGACACTGCAGGATGTCTGGGGAGCACTAATGTCTGCTCATTTTACCACAACATTTAACCCTTTTGTGGTCAGATAATGGTTTAGATAAAGTGACATTCAATCTAATGTTCCCATCAGACCTTATTTGAGCCGTTTAGAAAAGGTTTGTCCTCCCTTATTTTATCTCCCACTACATCAATACTGATTTACCATTTGGTCATTATTCTAAGACATTTTCACAGAAATGTGATGATCAGGATTGTCTGCTATTCATTCAGATTGTAGTCATTCAAGAATAGACATCTAAGAAAACAGATCAAAGTTTGATTCTTCTTTAAAGTTAAGCTTTTCAAATAAATCATTTTGTAGGTAAATAATACATTTTGTTTCATTATTTAAGATAAGGCTGTGCAAGATATAGCCTCTGTTCTTCTCTCTTTAAGGTTAGGGCCATATTTTATGTCTATTAACTATCAGCTTCATATTTTATTTCTAGGATAAATCCAGTTCAATCCATAATACTATCATCCCCATAATACTCATATCATACCCTGTTTAACATGTTTCATGCTAAATAACACGCTTCAATACTTTACTAACGTTTAAATGTTTACCTCGTATTTGACTCGACCTGCTGGTGAAATTGAAAATGTCCTAAAAATTGTTATATTGTTTAGAAAATAATAGAATAGAATAAAATAGAATAGAACATTGCAGCATTCATGCACACACCAGGGTGAATAATTAGAAAAAGATCACCCTTTTAGACATAAAGCTGTACTTAGAGAATTATGTTTTTAAGTTCTTTATGTTTTAATATCAAAAGACTTAATGTCTGGTGTTTTGGGGGCACTTTGCAGAATCCTCTCACATATAGAAAGGGAAGAGTAGTTTGGATGACAAAGACCTAAAAAACATTTTGCTACAGAGGGTATATTGGCAGGACATGGCAGAAGATCAGGTCTTTACAAGTTCGATATATGATAATTAAAATGGTTTAAAAAAGTAGCAGTTTTAATGCTTGTCGAACTATTTGGTCCTTTCAAAGCAGCCTAGTGAGATCAGACCTACTAAATATCTAATAAGTATGTAGGGAACACATCTAGCACTGCCCTGATGGTTTGGTACGCATGTGTACAAAAACAACTACAGTGTTATTTCTGCACATGTATATGCGACAAAACAAAAAAAATCAACAGAAAAACTGCCTGACCTGCAGTGCTAAGAGACAAGGTACACATAGTTGATAGGTCACCATTGATAGGTCACCAGTTCTTCATAGGGCATCATAAAGACTCAAAAGATAATGCCATGAAGTGTGGACTGCTGGACAAAGACAGAATACACAGAAACAACTCATTTATGCAAGGGGGGAAACATGCTATTTCTGCACTACAGGATTTAACACTGTTAGCGGGACTCAATACCTCATTTTTGTGTTTCATTAATTTTCTATTCTGCAGCAGACTTCTATTTTGGAATAAACTGTTGCTTCCTATTTAAAAAAGAGCATGTATAGTTTTAAAATAACAAACACCAACATAAACGCGGATCTTGGGCTGGAATGATTAGTAAGTCTTTGGTTCTGGAATGAAAAATTAGGCTGTTTGTGTGTCAACACTATTTTTATTTGATTGCATAAATATTTTATTTGCAGAAATATATCATAAGCTTGTGGTTCTCTGCAGCGATTGTTTCACTATTTATTCACTTTCTCACACAGACTCTTTAGAGTCTATTTAATGTAGTTTGACAGTAAGCAGCAGTAAACTGAATCTGCGTATACAAACTGCCATTAACACATCCTGTGATGAGGCGGCTTTAGAGGATCAGCATTTGAAATCTGTGTTTCTGCTCCTGTCAGCTCTAATAAAAGAGCGACTGAAGGGCGTTTTGACAATGCCTCTCTCCGACACTCCTCCACGAGAACCCTGCATAGACGGAGAAGAATAGTCAGCGGCTCGTCGGACAAAAAAAAAGACAAATACTTGCTGATGCCTTTGATTCAGCATGTATTTCTGTGCTCTGTGTTTGTGCCAGACTCAGATTGGTGTGCACGGTGTGCACATGTTCACTGTTGACGTGTGGATATTTGACTGCTGGGTGTGAGTGCAATCAGATTTCAATCTCTCTGCTCTATATGGCTGAGTTGGTGCAGCAGAGGTGCCCCACGGGAAAATGTAATTATACCCTGCTGGCCACAGAGTGCGGGCTTCACTGCCCTATCTGTCCCAGGAGACAGCGGCTTAAGGCCCCTTCTCACTGCGAATATCAAACAGCAGCAACATTACTAAAGCCATCGTATAGCTTAACATTCTGCTTTAGATTCTCTGTCGAATGTCCTTCTCTGACCAGCATGAGATCCAAGTTTTATCTGTTTTCTTCTTCTTTACAGCTGTGAATTATTTATTGCAGAATTAACTGGTGGCTGAGAGCAATGATTTGTAAGATATAGGAATAAGGAGAGAATAAAGCAAATTTCTTGAAAACCAGTTTTGCTTACAGGTATACAAGTTCATAACACGTCTGGTGTAATTAGTACTTTAACAAACATCCTTTTCCTTCGCTTTACTTCAGTTGTTGACGCAAAAATGTGAATCATTGATTTTTTTTCCCTAACATTTTATATTCCTTTTTTCTCTCTGCCAGTGTTTCTTTCTCTCTTTAATCTCTCTGTTTGCTCTTCTGTGGGCTTTCGGCTGAGGTGCATGCTGAGATGGCGTCCATTAGTAAGGCAAAACAAACAGACACACCGCGCCCTCCTGAATTTCGGCATGCAATCAATGAGGGCACTCGGATAGCAACAGACTAAGTGGCCCATTAAAGTCACAATTAAATGAATAGAGTACTGCAGAACCCAAGACGCTATGACCCAAACCAACTCAAAATAGCTTTTATTTTTCTTGTGTTGTAATTTACTCTTTAAATGGGACTTTTAGCAAATCTTGGCCTAAAAAAAGATCAGATGGAAAATTGATCAAACAGAAAAGAGGGAAGCTAATGGGTTCATCTGCAAAATAAATGCTTGCTGTAAATAGAGAATAGAATGCAGAAGAATCTGAGATGTAACCCATCCAATCGCTTGTGTTCTGCGTTTGGTTTGTTGTAGTTTGTCATGGTAGCTTAAGGGAAGCACAGCAGAGCCAGGACTCCTGTCTTTTTCAATTCTCTGAATTTGCCACACTTTGAGTAGCAGCAGTTCAAGCAGAAAAACTGAGGACACCCACCAGGGTCAGCCCTATTGTTGCCTCTTCTACTTGGGCTTGAACAGCCGCATGCAAAATGCTGCACCAGTGGGGGTACATAGACATAACATAACAGGAAAAAAACCCAAAAACATGAACGGTAACTTCAAACTCTGGTGGGTACTGCAATTGCTGTTTAGAGTTTATTGTCATTTTAAATGTCATAAATGAAAAACAAATAAAGCTGAATAAGGATTTTTCTGGAACTGATAAAAATTCACCCAATTCTGGTCAATCATCAGCAACAAAACAAAAATTTTCCAGTTATCATTCAACAGCATGTAGTCTGATTAACTTTAAAATACTTTGAGTTAAATAAAAAGGTCAGATAGAGGTGAGGGATAGAGGCCTTTGTTAATAATAATGATAATGATGATAAAGAATAATAATGAATATATTGTCTGCCTGTCTGAAAATCTAATTGCATTTCAAGTTTAATTTAAAGACACACCATGGCTCTCTTTTTTTACATGGGGAAAAATTTTTTATTTGTCCCTTAAATAAATATCCTTCCTCAAAAAGGATTTTTAATAACCTTTATTAAAAATGTGTTTATTTTATTTTGTCCTAATGAGAAGTGTTAATACATCAAACCCTAGTTTCTAAATAGGCTTATTTCTAAGTAGAAAGGAGAGGATTGAAAACAATTTACATGTAACTAAAACTGTGTGTACATCAGTACATATACATTAATATTTGATGGGTTATAGTACATATATCTAAAATTGTTTGCTAATAAATAGGCAATGACATTATTATCTTTAAAAGCTCATGGAGCATAAAAAACTGACATTATCACTTTTCCCTCATTTTCAAATTCTTATAAAATTATAAAAATGCTATGTTTCTTATTCCTGTTGGGATAGCTAAATAGCTTATGTTTCATGGGCTAATTAAAGTGGTTGATCCTATTATTTAGGTGCATGCTGTGTCTTTATTTGCTGGCAGTAGTAATCGGAACGGCAACTGATGATTTATTCAAAGGATTAGTTTGAATCTTTCGGTTAATGTAATTATATTTGAGGTTTGTTTTTGTTTCTTTAAATTTAAAACTAAAGCAAAGCTTGAATGACAATACGTCTGCTATTCAAATAGGATTTACTCTTCCTCTAGAGTTAGCAAAGGTAACAAAGTTCAGAAACAATTTTCAGGCTTTCATCTTACCTAATTTTGAAGTTTTTGTAACCCGAAATGGAAAAGAAAAATGGATCAGGAAAAAAATTGACTTTATCTAGAGTCGAGATATATATACTTTCAACTTAAAAAAAAAAACATTTCTAGAATTTTTTATTCCTCTCAATGTTGATTGGTGTAATATGCAATGTAAGTGACACAGTTATAATGAATAAATGAATTGTGTGCTGCACAAATCACTGGTTCATGCTGTGACAGTGGCTTTGCCACAGAGAGAAAGGATCCCCTCCTGATTCATGCAGTGGGCGAGAGACTAAATCAGTGGTACTTCCAGTACTGAAACAGTAGGCCCATCATCCTCAGTGGTTACACTGTCTGCTTGTGTATCTTGATTAGAAAGATTTCAAAATCATGTTCTGATTCCTCCAGTAAAAGAGTGAGTGAATCAGCACCATTTTCATCACAGTACTTCTTGGTAAATCACTCCTCAGCTGCATTTCTCTGTGAGTCCAATCGGACTATTTGGTGAATCCTACCAATAGCTTTTAGTGTTGAGTAACAGATGTCACAGTGTTGGTCAGAGAAACTTATGCTGACCTAAACTGAGCCAATAATTACTTAACTAAGTGTTTGGATTGTTTGTTTATACAAATGATTTGTTTGTTTGAGCAAATATATTATTAACTGCAAAATTCTAGCTGGAAGCCCGTCTAGGGTTTCCTAAAGGTTTCCTCTAAACTGTCAAGATTTGGTTGTGGTTTGTTGACCCAAATGCAGAGGCAAGGAGGCAGAGGTGATTTTCTTGTGGGTTTAATGAAAGGTTAAGTGAACAAAGAGGCAGGAAATCCAAAAAGTCCAAACAAACCGGAAACCAGGAATCCAAAAATCAAAACATTAAAACAAAAACAACCAAACCAGACAAAACAAAAACAAACCAGAAACCATGGAGACATCAGGAGGGATACTAACACGAGGAGGAAGGCTCAGAGAGACAGAGTTGGAGGAAGTCAGATGGGAAGTTAGACGAGGAACCACCAAAGAAGAACAGAACAGAGAGAGTATTCAAGGGAGACAGAAACAAAGGGAGGACTAATGAGCAGATTGGGAGCAGGTGTTAACAGGGCAGAATCAGGAAAGGAGCTAGGGAAAAAGGAGAACACAAGAGGGCAGCAGAAGGCAACAAATAAAAAACTGATAACTGAAAATAAGCAGAAAACACAACAAAATAAGAATGAGACCACTAAAACTAGAAAACAAGGGGCAAAGCAAAACTGAATACTCAGAAGAAAAAACATAGCAAAACCAGAACTCTGAAATAAACACTATTAAGTAAAGCTTATGCTTCCACTTTTACAGATACCATCCTGAAATATTCGTAGGTGCTGCTCAAATTAATGGAGGCTGACAGAAGGGGAATATCTGGTGGTTTTGTGAAAACGCCTTTAAATCAGAGAAAATGGAGGAGATTATTTGGGATTTGAGATCCAGCAGGACACACCATGGTTAATGTAGATAGGACCAGCAGTTTTAAATAACAAGTTTAACCTGGATTAAAAGTTCTTTACCATATTTTCCAGGCACATCTCTCAGAACATCCTGACTAACTGAAGCTAAGTTGCACAAGTCAGCAGCAGCAGCAAAGGAGGCAGGGATCTGCAGTGTGATCTGGGCATCCTAGAAATCTGTCCTACCAATGCTTTGAGGTCACGCAGTATATTTATTGTTTGTGCTTCTTGAATGAGAAGGAGCAAAGGGTTGAGTCTAACTCCAAAACAGTTAATAAAACAGTTCTTACTGCAGATAATGAAGAAACTGGTGTGCAGATTTATACCTCTATTGTTCTGAATTGTGCACATCTGACCTTGTGCCATGAAAAGCATTCATGACAAAATGGCTACACTTTTACTATCCTGCATCTACATAAACCATGCTTAACGCCTATAAATCACTTAAGTGGGTGTCAGGGGAGGCGACTAAAGCTTCCCACTTAACCTACGGAAATTTTGTTATTTTTCGGCTCATTGTTTTTATTGGCTTGTTCACTGCGTGTTGCAGTTTTCCTACTCCACCGTGCTTCTTCCTCTGTTAGGGTGGAGCAGCCTCTTTTCTGCCAATTAGTGTCTATGGCATTACCAGATCTCTGAAATTGGATTTTGTCACTATATCGATGCAATGGGATTATAGGCTTAAACATAAAGGTAAAAAAATAGAAGGTAAGCTGGCTGTGAAGAGAGGCGCATTTTCCCTTGATACGTAGGTTCTCAGCAATTAAGGAGACACCCAGTCAGTCAGCTTTCAAGCTCCAGAGCCTGGATCAGTGTTCACACCGACTGAGTTCACTGTTACACTTGTGTGTGTCCACACAACTTCAGCTGTGTTTGATCTAATTCTCACCTAATGAATCCTTTGATCTTCCTCGCCTTACACTCAGAAACATTCCTGATTTCTGCGTCCAAAATATCTCAGTTCATTCTGATCCTTTAGATCTGGCTGCAGGGTAAACATCATATTCTCAGGGATGCACAATGATTTTTACTCTCTGCAGCAGGTTTACCTTTAAAGACATTTCTTTTTTCTTATACCAACCATAACCCCCTATATATCACTAGCCCAGATCAATTTCTTTCGTAATGTTGAGTGTTGGTTGAAGCTGCAGGTGAGCGGTGCTGAACAAATCAAAAGAAGTAAATAGAGATATTGGCAGTGAGGTGGTAATAATTAAGAGCTTCTTCTTAGTGAACTCTTAATCGGTGGCAAGACAGGGCTGCAGATAAGAGATCAATAAAGGCAAAGCAAGGATTCAAGCCTTCTGAAATCAATCTGCCTTTTTTCTGGCCGCGAGAAAGAAATCCGATTCTCATGCTGGTGCTTACTTACTCTTTTGATCAAACTTTCAACAAGCCTGTCCTAAACTCCCTTCTCCTTCGTACTCATCTCAGTCCAAAGGAGCCTTACCTTGCATGACTTATTTCAGGATGTCCAGTTGATCATTCTTCGTCACTTTTTGGAATTAATTAATTCTTGTTGTACAACCACCAGAAAACAGAAAAATCTTGGAACGACAAAATGTTCTGATGAAAAGGAATATCTAGTAAAGCTCTGATGTATTTTTTGCTCTCCCGCTAAAAATAGTCGCTTTCTACTCTTGCTCCTTATTTTCTCCTGCTCTTTGGCAGAGTAATAACCATCTTTCTGCTCTGTCACTTTTTGATGCATCATCCTCTTATGCACATCAAGGACAAGGCCAGGTGTCGCATTTTCCCCCCGGTTGCTACGCTCGTCAGAGCGCCTTGTCACCCGGAGCCTGTATCAGTCCCCCTCCCTTCTTCCTCTTCCTCCTCTTCGCTTATTTATATTAAATCTGTCATTCTTGTATTTTATTGGGAGAACAAGAAAACTAAGTAATTTTTGCCTTTTGCAGCCTGCTATGTCTGCTGAACACAACAAGCATGTGGGTGTCATTATTTGGCCTTATGAAAAGCTGTCAAAAATGTTTTTTGTCCCGACAGCTTTGTTTTTTTCATATCTGAACTAAAGCTGCTCCTCATTTGCCAGTATTTTAGATACCATTGTTGCATCGGTTATGAACGTGGCTTTGTGGCTTCAAAGGAAAAAGCATTGCTATTGTTTCAAAGTCAGTTATTGTCACATGACAAACTTAATCTTTGTGTTTGTGTGGATATTTAATGGGACAGACAAACACAAGAGGCACATTAATGGTAGAGTGTAAGTATAATAATAAATAGCTGTCAATTTTTTTATTTGTTTTCTTTTTCAAATAAAGATCTGATAGCTGTGCTGTACATGTGTTTAGTCACCTTTCCCATTAATGATGCGTGTCAGTATTTTGGTGCATATGTCTCTACCAGCCCTGTACATCTAGAGATTTAATTATTCTCCTTTCTTCTTTTGCTTCAGCTCTTCTCCACACATAAGGTTTTTGTTTTTTTGTTTTTATTTTTACATACTTTGTAGCTTCTTCAAAGATGTCCTCAACCAGAAGTCAAGGCTGTTAAAGGGACCATTAACGTTAGGGAATTCCTGCTTTAAAGTGTCCATAAGTCTATTGGCTGCTTTGTGGATTATTGCTTCCAGTTTTGTTGTTTGGTGGACAGACAGATCTTTGTATGTTTCATCTGGGTCCTATCTTTCTATCCTCAGTTGATGGACTGAATAGGTCTATCTAAAGCTTGAGTCTTTCCTTAGAATCAAATCCTTGTTTCATTACTTCATGGGTGTTTTCCAAGCCTTCCTTTTAGTAAAAGATGCTTCATTTACTTTTGAAATAAAAAGCAAAAAATAAAGGATGATTAAAAAAAATAAATACTCTGGATGCACAATGAACAAGCCAGGAACTATCTAACATTTTGATGTCCACAAGAAGCTGACTGCTCTCCTAGAGTGAGTACAGACTGGGGCTCTGACATGCCATGGCAGAGAGATGACCACGGCTTTTCAAAGTGCTCTACTATTGTTAGCTATGCAGTGTATCAGAAAAACATGGAGGTGTGCGTCTTATCACACAAAGAGATGTCAGCTTGTCTGAGCTTAGATGCTCACAAGTTGGACACTGACACCTGTCCAATTTAAACAAGCATGAGACAGCTCCATTCTTGTCAGTGCAGTTTTACAGACAGGCAATAAAAATCAAGGCCTCCTAGTTTACATCATTACTGATTCAGCCACTTTGCCACAGATTCAGTCACAGTGATCCTGTGAGATGGCAGCCTGATGGAAAGGGCTGAGAGAAAACAGCTATTTTTTGTTCCTCGGCTGCTTTTGACACCTAGTTTAAAGCATTAAAATGATTTCTCCTTGCCTGTCTGCTGTGATAGTGAGCAGCTTCAGCATTAACAACTCAAATGTATGCTTAACATTATTGTTACAGTCCTGGAATAATATCTTAAAAAAGGAAGATCAGCTACCTGTCTGCTTCTAGTAGTTTTTACAAAGACAGGGATGATATTAAATATTAAAAAGTGAAACTATTTTTATCTCTTGTTCCTGGTACACGTCTAATTAAAGTTTCCCCTGAACTGTTTCCTGTTTCCTCAGGCATTGCAGTAGGAGTAAAGTATGAAATTATTGTATGTTATGTGTTTGTGTTTCTCTATGGTGATTTGGTATCACTTTTTTCGTGAAATGCAAGGTAGGGGATGGGTATCTGGCATATGATAACTGTCTACCAGGGCAGAGACATGCAAGGATAGATTAAACCTGAGTCAATCAGAATGGGAACATCGTTTTTAATTAAAAAGGATTTCTGAAAACAAGCTGGAAAGGCAAAGATATGTAAGTTGTTTGGGCCCCTATGCTGAAGCTTCGAGCTTGCCAAGAATTCATTCACTTCTTGTTTGCTAACAGAACTTGGCAGTCTAAGGCTGGTTTCTGTGGGAGAGAAGAACATCTAAAGAAGCTTTTTTGGAAAAGAAGGTAAGGCTGTTTACCACCTACTCACAGTTTCAATTAAACTCGCCCTTCCTCACTTTTATAGACAGAGCCTTCAACAAAGAGACGTACCCAATGAAAATTTCTCAGTTTGTCACCTTTTAGCCACAAGCTGTATCATTTTGTTTCAAATTCATGCAATACTCCAAACACAAGATTGTGCATAATGGTTAAGCAGGGAAAATGTTAAATAATTATTTATCTTTCTTACATAGAGATATCTTTACAGAGAAGATATGCTGTGAAAATGAGCAGATGGGACATGTCTATGTAGAGCGGTTCCCTCCAGGAAGGGTGAACCATGACCACGCTGCATCTGCAGCAGACGTTCTCTTTCTTCGATCAGAGAGGGGCGATATGAGGCAGAGGTGATGATTCTGGCTAAGAGTTAAGGAAGTGGCTCTTTAAGCAGCTAATATGCACAGAGACAGCAGCTGCAGACAGCTAATGTCTGTTTTTTTTACCTTCAGAGGATTTGAATTTTGTCTGGTGTTCTGTCAGAACAGCATACGGTGTCAGATTGACATATGCTTAGGTTTTTATCTAAAATAAATTAATTCCGAGTTACAATATAAACCGCAGCCAATGTTTTCTATGATTGTAAACATTAAAACAAAATGTAACCAAATTGAAATTTCCACACACGTTTGTTTACTACTAAAGTATCTTATTTTCAATCAATAGTGACTAATAAGGTTTTAGCTAGATTCTTCTTTTCTTAACATCCCAGAAAGTTCTATCATGTCTGGCCGTTTCAACATCCGAGAAATACCAGTATAATCAAAGCTGATTTTCCTTTTTAAAAGTAAAAATAAATCTCCAATTTAATGTGGGAACAATTCTTTGATTTGCATTTGTGCGCATGCATATTAGAACAATGTATTCTGATCTGACAGCGTATGCCGTTCTGACAGAACACCGGCCTCCAGCAGTGGTGTAATACAGTGACATCATGAAATGGACGGCACACTGACAGGGAAACAAGACTTAATATGGAATGAAAGGAAGGTACTTTCATTCCGGCTTGTAGGGAAAAAAAACTAATAATTCATTGCAAATGAATATTGCATAGTGCTAAAGGCATTATTTTATCATTTTTTAGGCCTATAGTTTACTTTTTGAAATCTTTAAATTAATGATATAAGACCTTTAAGATATTTTTTATAACCTTATTCTGCTCCAACTTCTAAATGACTTAATCTCTGACTTGTGCGCAGCGTTCCTGGGTCTTCATGATGCTGTTCATTCACCAAGGCACTCTAATTACCGTTAGGGCCTTCAAAGAGCAGCTGAGTTTATTCTGACATTAAATTACACTATTGAACCCGGTTTGATAATTAAATTATTTCTGAAGTTGGTTACAATGTTGTTGTTTTTTCAGGAGTATCAACCTAAAGGATGTGAAAAGAAATGGTTAAAAGTTTTTTTTATATATCTGAGTTTCTTTGTTGCCCTATTTTGCGTTAGATAAATTTTAGATAGATTTTGTTATTGTAAAGGGACAGATGTGTAGAGTTTGAAGCACTATAAAAACTTTTGACATACAGATAAGTCCTTCCATGCAAGTCAGTGTTTCCAGATTAAACTAATAACAAATCATGGTATCAGAGAATATAATTGTCTAACATGCTGTCTTTCTGAAGCAACGTGACATGCATTCGCTTTACACCTCTATGAGCACCATTCCTCCAGCTGAGGAAGAAAAATGTCAGATTCTGATTACTGCTGCTGTTATCATGGAGTTTACAGATCCCTGAGGAAATAAAACACAAACGCTCTCCGCTGCAGTAACTGTCAACACTTTATTTACTGCAGGGGAATAGATTCATCACCTTCGAAGCACAATCGTGCATTTTTAGTGAGCCCCAAAATCAGAAAACGTCATTGTGTTTTGTGTTTTTCTTTAGAGGATGGTTGCTGATATGGCACTCCTGATCTCACAGATCTTTGGGAGTTGTTTGGACACAGCAGATGTCGCCTCACTGACCACTAAGGCAGCAGTGTTAAAATTAAAGATGCAGGGTTGAGGTGGGGGGGAGTTGCGGGAATACAGCCAGGATAAGTGTTTTTTTTTTTTTTATAAAACTCAGAGTCATTTAATCATTCAGCAGCCCTTTCTAACAGAGCTTTAATTTACCTCCATGTGTTTAGTCACTGATGAAGTTAGCTAATTTAAGCATCGCAGCCATCCTGTAATGTGCAGGTTCGTTTAATGTGATCAGAGTCATCCAGCGTTAACAGCTGGGAAGTCGATACGCATACAGCTGTGTCTCATTAGGACTTTAACATCAGCGGTATGTGCAGTTCTAATCAGCTCCCCCCTCGTTTGAACAAACGACCTTGCTGTCTAGATAGTTCAGAGCTCATCCGAGAAACTTTTCATGACAGAATAGTTGATGGAGCTGAACTTTTTCGTCATGTGTCTGTGACACTAGCAAGAGCCGACAGGTAAAAGAAGTGCCTTTAGTAAGATATTCTCTTTGAGGACTGATCTCCACTTCAAAACCTCTCAGTGTGAGGACAGTGTTCACCTCTCTCTGACTCATCCGTCTGTTGACATAGAGGGCCTTCAGCTGAGTGGGATTAAAACAAAAGTCTTTTAGAGGAACTCTTCAAAGTTCAGTTTGGCTCTCTTCTCTCAAACCACTGTCCTTGATGGGCTGCTTTATGCACAAAGTTATGACGTCCTCGTTTATTCCTTGCAGCTGGTTGCATAATACCTTTAGTGTCTTGTGAGTAATAAAAGTTTATTTTCCTATCACATCTTAAAGGGACTTTATGATCATAAAGACCGTCATACGGGGTGCAGGGATTCACCTCGAGGTCCCTGAAGCATTATGCCGATCCTCATTTTCCACATCAGCAAAATGGACTCTGCCAACTTGCTTTCATGATCCATTTTGCCGTCTGCCCAGCGATTAAAAGTCAAATATTAAAGTGCTCTGTTGTGAGCTAGGCCTAATTGATTCTTTCCGCCGGGTGCACACAGAATGGGCTGACAGCAGGCGATACCAGGCTTTGTCAACATCGGGCATGCTGCCTGGAGCTTAGGACGGCACCCCAATAAAGACCCCTGTGAGTGTGCCAACCTGCGGCGCCACACACAGTGAGGCCGCTCGGCACTTCAGCCAGGCTTTATAGTGACAACACAGAGGCAGCCTATTCTTCTGCTGTGTGTCGGCTTCCATCAGCTAGCTGGGAAGTCGGCTCTCTATTTGTACGAAAGCACCGGGCTGTTGCAAAAATGTGTGCATCTGTTTTTGTGTCTTCACTTGAAAAACAATCCTCTCTGCCTACTTGCGTAACCGCTCATCTAACTTAAGCAATCTCAGGAGGGGGCTCTGAAAGGAGCATTCATTAGAGCTTCTCAAAATGACCTCTTCTCTTTCAACTCACTTCTGTTGTCAAGATAATCACATTTATCCACCACTGTGCCAAATAAAACATTTGCAGCTTTAACTGCCAGCAGCATTGATGCTTTAATCATATGGTAAGCTATATTCCAATATTTACTGTTGTCATTATTTATCTTCCTACTCTTGCTTCGACCTTCAGTTCATCCTTTAATGGATGCAAAGATACAGTGTGGTGTTCATGAGACTGATATTAGATATTTTGTTTTCAAAGTGATTATTGTCTCATAAATTAAAAACTGTTTTGAAAAATCTATAATCAGGGTAAATCTGCCAATCGAGATTTGATAGATTGAGGCTTAAACGCTTGTCTAATTATAAATAGGTCATACTTTGAAAGTAGCTTTGAAGAGGCCTCCTAAAATAGAACAAAGGGTTTTAAATATATTTTTTTTAATAATTTCTACTTACAGTTTAGTTATTAACTTCAGCTTTTATCAGTGTTTTTATTTTTCGATTTTTGATTGGATGAAAATGCAATCCAGACTCAGTAAAGTTTATGAAATAGCTCTTTAGCTCTGTAGCAGCAGCAATCAGATGATAGTTAGCTTTAAAAAATTAACAAGTTTCGTTAGTTTTCACAGTTCTTATAACTACTCTCAATTGATCTGTTTCTCTGTGGTACTTTTTCTTGTTACTAGCAGATACTGGTAGCAGAATGGTACCAAACTTTCTGGAACTGAAATAAACACAGGGGGCATCTTTAATGCCTTTGTGACTCAATGCTGCAAGAAAACCCAAAATAATGTCTTTATATTTGTGTTTCGTTCAGCTTAAGAACTGCTTCCTGTCTTACGTGTAGAGAGAGGAAGTAGGGGAATGCCTGACCTTGCACATGCATTTCCCCATTTAAAGAAACAGTTTAATATTTATTTGTGTTCAATAGCTGAAGCCTTATGTCTTATATGATGTATTTTATCATATTGATTATATTATATATTGTGTAGAATTAATTATTGTAACTATTTATATAGAGGCCCATTAAAATGATCACACCAGGGCGTGCAGGTGGCGCAGTGGTTAGTGTGCGCCAGGATCTACTCCATCTTTCTCTTGATATCATAATTATTTCTGATGATAGGATTTCACAATATAGCACAAAACAGTTTTTTTTTCACGTTTACACTGTATATGAGATGAAATAATCACTTATTTGAGATATTAAAATCCTCCCTAGATTATAGCAATGACCAAAGTAACCAGATTCATGCAAAATATTTGAGATTAAACAAAGATTTTATTAATGAGTAAAGTAAAAAAAAACTGGCCTGTTGTCCTTTGCTGCCACTGTCCAAAAAACAAGCAACTAGGGCCATAAAAACAAAACAAAAAAAATAATAATCACACCAGATATTGTTATCAACACATACAATTGTATTTAAATTGTTTATTTCAAAATTACTTTTTAATGTCAAAGGAATGATGATTCATTGGAGTTAATGTAGATGGTGATGTTGTAAGTAGGAAAGATCTCCTGTAGTGGTCAGTACTATGGCAGACCTGAGGAAGCCTCTGACTGAGGACACTGCTGAAAAAGAATTTCATGATTTCGCCTGTACAGAGAAACTGGTTACATCAAATGCTCTGATGTGATTCTTCCACCTTGACGGTTCCAGGGCTCGTTTCACCTGATTTTCACTTCTCTCTAAAGATTTTTAGTTGGATGAAAGGCTATACATAACTAAACCATTTTAACACTATTATTTTCCTGAAACCAATTAAGCGTTGCTGCTGCTGTGTGTCTTGAAAAATTCACTTGTTTCATCTTCTGATTTTTATGTTGAATATTGAATGTTCCAGTTCAATTCTCCATTCATCGGTTGGTACCATTTGTTGGCAACCCAGGTTACACTTTGATGTCGTCACTAAACTTTGCCTAGGCTTGGTTATTTTGGATGACTGTGCAGAACTGTTCTCCCTCCAAACATAGTATATCATTTAGTAGAGGAACTGGTCGAGCCACTTCTAGATATTCCTTAAGCTTTCTGCAGAAGCTGCTTCTCTTTTAGGCAGCTCATTTAAAAATACTTTTGACCCCTCCTTTAGAAGTCATATGAAAGGATTCTAGCAGTGAAAGATCCATGATGAAATTATTTTGACTGTTTTTGGAATATTTAGAGGTTTAAAAATGCAGCACTAACCCGGGCAGTGGGAAGTTTTGTATCTTGAAGGAATCTTTGCTTTTACCTAATGTACCACTAGGTAATGACAAAGGGAATAGGCATAGAAGGCATGGCAGTAAATTATGGGGAGTGGCAGTCTAGTGGTTTACCTAGTGCAACTAGTGGAACTCCCAGTGGAGTTCAAGCCCCACTAACACACACTGCCATTTTGGATTCCTGAGCAAAGACTCTTAACACCACACTGCTCCCCATGCACCGCACAATGGCAGCCCTCTGCTCCCCAAAGGGGATGGGTTGAATGCAGAGAGTTAATTTCGTTGCTCTGTACTTGTGACAGTATAATGACAATGAAAAGCTGGGGGGGGGGAATAATCTATAGGAAGCCCTTTGTAATGAGTTCTTTTATAGGCACCTTATTTGCACATAGCAGCAGGAATGTTTTCTCTTTGCCTCGCAGATGTCAATTTTGTTGCTTTCTGTGTGTTTTTGCAAATAATTTTCTGCCATGTGTTCTATACCTATTCCTTTTGTCATTTCAGTTTTTTTTACTGTACTCATTAATAAAATCTTCCTTTAATCTCAAATATTTTTGCATGCATCTTTTTACTTTAATTATTATTATTTGATCTCATATTCAGTGTAAGAATATCTTCATTGAACACATATAGGCTACTATATATGTCTGGGTCTATGCAAACGTGAAAAAAAAACTTTATTGTGCTATATTGTGAAATAGTGAAATAATTTATGATATCAAGAGAAAGATGGAGTAGATCCTGGCTGGATGTACTGCCTTAACTGTCTCCTTAAAAGGATTTAAAGCTGAAAAATTGGCCTGATAAAAGTAAAGCAGCGTCGCTCTCCCTTAGGTGAAGACGGTGTTCAACTCCCACTCTCTTCTGCTTATCCTGTAGATTTACTGGTAGCTTGATGAGCATCGTGAATTGCCTTTGCTGCCCATTTATTTTCATTGCTTTGCTGTTCCACACAGAAGATTGTAACAGCATTCCTGGCTCCCTACAATGTTCATTAAATGCAGACATTCATCCCCAGCATTTTCTCATGAATCTGATTGACCTTTCTGCTCCCTGCAATCCACAGTAAATGGATATAGTTCCCCATTAATCCGTCCGTAGTTGAAACGCTGGCTGTATCTCCGCATTGTGTTTGGTGCTTTATGTTTCATCTGAGCTGATGGATGGGTGCAGCGAGAGGCTTTAAAGTTGCGAGGGGACAGAAGCCAAATATCTGTGATGGTGGGGTAGTTACTCATATTCGGTACATGGTTCTGTCACAAAACCAACTGCAGGAAAAGGGTTATGAACTTGATCGAGGCTCAGTCACTGTTTTTAGGAAATGTAAGTGGGAGAAAACAGAAGGAAGGTAGGGGAAGCAATGGAGTTTTGGCTTCATCCGTGTGTTTGGAACATTTTAGAGAGGACCACAGTTCATATCCTTTCACCCGTGATAATGCAGCATTCAGGGTTTGAGTTTTTTTCACATCACATTTCAGTGTGACCGATTGCCAGCACAGCCGTGGAATAGTCTTTTTACTGACAAGAAATCACAATGTCCTCTCCTCTGGGTCTGAGTGCGGTTTCATTTTTACCTTCATCCTGTTTCTACCCTGCTGCAAACCCAGGGAGTGGGGGCTGCTTGGCGGTCTAAAAGGAGGTCGTGATCGCATGGCAGCAGCAGTGGGATGTTGGGGGCAGCTGGCTGCCTTTTTGACAGTGGTCTAATGGAGGACTAATAGGAAAGACTGTAGTCTTTGAGACCTCTGCTGTGGCTTTTATATCGGCCTGTGGAGGCAGATGAAGAGGAAGACAAGGTTTCAAAGATCCTCTACAGCGGTGGACCTTGTACATCTCATCTCTTTTTAGCTTACATTTTAACTGCATAAACTAAGATTTTAACTTTCCACAGAGTCACAAGCCGTGTAAGAGACTCACTAGTTTGTCAGGTGTGCATTTGAAAAGTTGTCAGCTTGCTTCAGGATAAAGTGCCTGTTTGCTATTTGCTCTTATCACCCGTTTTCTGCAGTGTGATCTCAAAGGAAAAAGCAGATAAGAAAAAACCCTTTGTTCTCTGAGAAAAGCATGACCTCTGTTTTTGTTTTTTGTAACTTTGAATGGATTCAACTTTGGTTGAATGAATGATATTGGAATCCAACGTGTTTTTTTCCTGTGTGTGTTTAAAAGAAACGTTGTGATTGTTAATCTTCCACATACTGAGAAGTTTTTTTATATTGCCGCAGGGGTCAATTTCATGAAGCAGGTTTAAAAAATTCAGATTAAAATCCGCAACTCTAAATTGATATAGCCAAAAGTCAGGAACTCTGAGTGTTCGATTTCACAACGGCTGCTATCAATTAGTTCTATTAATTTTAACTAGGTCCACTCAGAGTTAAATGTGTGCCCAACAAGTATGAAAAGCCATTATCAGTGAGGCACCGATTCAACGAGCTACCATGACAACAGGCAACAGGAAGTGCCTATTTCACCCCACTGGGACTAGAGATTTTAATGCAGAAAAAAAAGCATTTTAATGCAGAAAAAATTTAAATTTAAAAGGAAGAGAAACAGCACTACAGCTACAAAAGAGAGGAAGATGGCAAGGAGAAGATTGTTGCTCGAGTTACTGCATAAGTTTATATGAAGTGGGCTGTGGCAGAAGTGCCAGGCCATTTTTACATTTATTAAAAGCACTCTCTCTGTTGTTCCATTTGTAGATCACTTAAATAAGATTCTTCCTGATCAAAATCACACTCCTAGACCTAACTGTGATAATATATTTTCTAAATTACATTCTTGTAGCAGAAGCTGAATTTTAGAAATTATACTTGTAAGAATGACGTTTTATACATTTAGAAATGTTTACACATTTTAAGTGGCCATTCTGATATTTATCAGCTTGACTGAAAATGTATTTATGATGTCTGAAAAACCTTTTTTCATAGTTAAAATAATACAAATGCTGACCAGTAATGTTAGAAATTTGGAGATCTAGACTTCGAGAATGTTTATTCCAGATGTGGAGTATGGCATTTCGTTTGAAATGGTTATACATATTCAGTAAAAGTAGGACATATCAAAACGGCTTGCCACAGTCTGTTGTGACTGCAATAATATTCCGGGATTATTTCTTGAAAGGTAGTAGATTAATATATCTATTTAGGTGATCTTCTGGCAGCAAGTGAAAATGAAGTCTAAAAAAGTTGTTCTAAAATATAGAACCTGTGGATCAGCTCATGCATCCATCCTAATGATGATTCAGTCTTTTACACAGTAAAGTGGATGTTTGCAGACAAATGGCTGTTATAAGCAACTATCAGTCCCATAGAATGGCTTCAGATTGTGCCAGTAGGCTCATTAGGTTGTTATAATCGAGTAAATCCTAATCCAAACCCAAAAAGTAACTCCTTTTCCTCCACGGAATCTCATATCCTGTCAACTGAGTTGTAGAATCCACCCCTATAAATATTTAATTCTCTGTGAAAAAGTGCCGATCATTCTTTAATAAGATCCTCATCAAACGGACACGCAATGTTTGTTTCTAAAACCTAATGTGTGTAACGGACCACGTGAATGATATATATATATATATATATATATATATATTTTTTTATTTTTTTTTTATGCACCAAAACTACAGCAAAAATCTGACTAAATCAGGAAATAAAACAATGTGATTGGCTATAAGCAGAGCGGAGACAGGTTAGCTCTGGGGAGGCTGAGGAAACTCTTTGTGAACGGAAAAGTCAGAGTTTCCCTGTTTTCAGGTATAGAAAACTTAGAGTTTTTGGGAAACTTGCTTCATGAAACGGACCCCAGGTCTGTCCGCCTTAGCCCTGCTTCCCTGGTTTTAAGGTCACCCTGATTTCTTTTCTCTGCATAAAAACAAACCAAATCATCATGTTGTTTCTTGTTGTAGTTTTTCAGTAAAGTTTGTTAAAATGCTAAGTCCTTCAGTTGTTCTTGTTCTTATCGTTATCTAAGAATATTGTGTCTTTTTTGCCATTTGCTAATCCAGCTGACCCTTATAAAATCTGACAGATGATTCAAGTAGAATAGCTCAAAGTGACCTTTTGCAGGTACATATGTGTCAGTCTCATATAATTACAACAACAGGCTATAAATTAAATCTATTAATTTATTGTGAGTTTCTTAGAGGAATAAGGAACACCCCCCCTGGTGGGTACAAATTGGCACATGTAACATAAACAATTATATAATCACCAGCTGTGTCCAAAGGAGATTTAAAAAAAAAAACTACTAAATTGATAAATTTAAACTGGAAATAGAAGTTGCTTGTTCAGGACACTGCTGCTTGATACAAGACCATTGCTCTTTAACGTTAAAGTTATGGGATCACCTTCCATCCTCCTTTAGAATGATTTTCCTCCTGTATGAATGTTTGATTCTTTTACTCTAGTAGGTTCAGTCATATTGGACTTAGATGTATTAATATTTACTATCCAACAAACTGATGCAAAGGTTCAGCTCCTTATATCTGGTAATAACTTACTTTCCCACAACTGATTTCTTTAGAACATTTCACATTATTGAAAAATGTATTTAGTATTTTTTAGCCATACAGATGTGCTGCTTAATGTAGTGATAAATATGGATGAAAAACAAACCTCTGTGTGAGGTTCTGACTGACTGTGGAAAAGCATTAAATATATTTACTGAAATCCTATTTTGTTCTACGTATATGGTTTAAAGAAGCCTGTATCTCTCACCTTAACTGTTAAGTATATTTTCCATATTTTTTTTATGGCTTCAATAATAAATAGCAGTGGGAAACGTGTGATAAATAAGCAGAACTTGTGTTGTTGCTTGGCCAGCTCAAGCTTTTTCCAGTGACATTGTTATTTCAACGTAAAATGTTACAGCATAGTTTTTACTGCTATGAACATATTCTGTATTAAAGCGATTTAATCATAACTGTCATTTTTATTATTTTACCAATTTATCAGATATTTATCTAATTATTTTTTGTAACAAGGTTAGAAGAATAAAATTCACTGTGGATTTACAAAATGTTTGATTATTTGGTATGTTCAATATTTAATTTTCTGCTTCTCATGCTGGGTTTTGGTTTTTGTTGTTATTTTGAAATCTATGTTCCGGCCTTTGTGTGAAGGTCTTTGATTTGCTCATGCTCAGTCTGTAATACAGATCCAATGGCGGTGAGATCTGCAGGGACAGCCAGGCAGAGTCACCACTGCCTGATCAATCTGAGCTCTCATTAAATGGCTGCACAGCCTTTTGCAATCTTATACAATATCAATATTGGCGCACCACAGAGAGACCTGCTAGGCTAGCTGCTGGCAGCTTTGTTGTCATTACTCTGTGGGCAATGTGCCAGAAACCCCCTTGATGGGCCACTTAGGCTCCCCCTATGGTTCCAAACACAGGTCAGGACAGACAGATAGGATGTCTGGGCAGCTGTCCCAGAGACAGTGAGGGAGAGATGGATATGGACCTGTAGAGGAGGAGATGGTATGTGTTCCCTCGGTGCTGAGGAGAGCCATTTGCGTTTAGTTTGTTCAGCTACGAAACACAGTGGTTTTACCTGGAGCTTGTTTATTCCATGTGGGGGGGGGGTGCATTTCCCATAGTTTACTGTTCACATCCTGTGTCATTACAAGGACAGTCACATGTTTGGATTTAAACAGAACAAAAGACAAAGATTTTTTCTGAAGTATGTCGTTGCAGGGTTCCCCAAGATCTGGATTTTTGGCAAAGACAACTATTGATTCCTGCTGGGAAAACCACAGTTGCTGAATGACTCTCTGTGGTGATTTCTGAGCAGAGCAAATGGGGGGAATACAAAGTGGCAAACATAGAATAGGCTCTGTCATTCCAACCATTGTATGCAGGGTCTCCCCTCTGTGCCCCGGCCTTAACCCCCTGTGTGGTTCCGATAGAGGAGGGAGGGATCAGTGTGGGCATCTTTAAACCATCGGTAATCCGCTGACAAAAGGGCCGGGAGAAAGGCAGCTAGTGAAGTTGGGGGGTGAGGACAAAGAATGGGAGGAGTGGAGAGGTGCAGAAGGAGTTATTGCCACTCAAAAACCCAAGAGTGTATTTCCCATTAGACAAGGTTGACTCCCACTGGGCCCACTGAGCTCTGCCACCCTTGGGTTAGGCACCCCAACTACATTTTGGGTTGTTGAAGATAATCCAGTTGAAAGAACCACACATGGTATGATACCAGTCTTACATACAACCACTGTTTCAAGATGTTTTTAAGATTGACATTGCTTTTGTTTAAAACAGGACATGAGAAAAATATTTATTCTGATAAGAAATGCCTATATTTTGTTTTGCCTTATGTAAAGTGTATATATTTGTTATTAGACTTAGACAACCTTTATTGTGATTGTACAGCTTTTAGAACATCTCCATTCTATAAAGTGCAGCAGTGATCAAATGTAAACAGTGTGGGAGACAAAACATGGTGCAAAAACGCATTGATATGGAAGTTCAGACCGTTAAATATATATCGTGACAATATGCAGTGTTTTGGTTTGGTGTCATCAGTGTGATGCAGAATCTGTGACATGATATAGAGTTTTCTCAACAGTTCAGTTGTCTGAGGGGCTTATTGAAGCCCAGCAGGCTGGAAGGAACAGCATCCGGACATGCGTGTTCTTCTCCTCCAGGTGTGCTAGGCTCAGGTGAAGTGCAGAGTAGATGGTGTCCTCAGTAGTAGGCAAACTGGAACTGGTCGAATGTTGGGGGAGACTGGAGACGATGTTTTCTTTATCAAGGATTTTGAAGCACTTCATCATGGTTGGAGTCAGTGCAACGGACCGGTAGTCATTCATTGAGGTGACCTGAATAATGGTGGCAGACTTACAGCTTGTTGGCATTATGGATTTGACTAGCAAGGTGTTAAAAATGTATGTGAGGACACCAGCCAGCTGACCAAAGTCCTTGAACAGTTCTGTTTAGTGCCTCAAACCTTTCAAATAAGTTGTTTAGTTCATTTAGGAAGTCAGAGAAGAGATCCTGGATCTTCCAGCTGTGATTTGGCTTCACTGATCTAAAGGTACGGTTTAAGTTGGTCGCGCTGTCTTCAGTGCCTCTCTATCACCACACTTGAAAGCTGAGTTTCGTGCTTTTAGCGATTACCGAACCTCCCGACGATCCAGGGCTGTTGCTTGGCCCTGGTGATGATCTTCTTTGTGATACTGAGGTCCTTGTGATGCTGACACACTCTTGGCATACTCATCAATATTGATCTTGTTGTCATACGTAGCTGCAGCTTTGAACATGTTCTAGTCAGAGCATTCAAAACTGTACTGGAGTTTCTCCATTGCCCCCTCAGTCCACACTCGTACCTCCTTCACTGTTGGTTTTGCCCTGATTAGCTGGGGCCTGTATGAAGGAAATAGTATGACAGATAGGTGATCTGATAACCCGAAGTGGGTGCTATTCCAACTCCTGGCCTACAGTGGTGAGTGTGTGAGGGAGTTCTTTTTATGGCGCATTCAAATTGTACTCTGAAGTTGAAATACCTAGTAGATCAAAGTGTTTTTCATTGTTATGGTTGTAACAGTGGCTGTAGTGGCCACAAATGAAAAATGGAGAATTGGAATGCTATAACATTATAGATTATATTAGCCTGAAGTCACAGTTTGAAGGTGTTAAATAAATTAACAAGGTAAATTTAAAGTTATAGAGGAGTATGTACCATGTGATACTCTCCTCTATACCAAAGTATTTCAGCTTCTTGTTTTCATTCACTCCTCACTGGTTTCTATTGTTGTACTAATTTGGTTTCCATGTACTATTGTTCCGCTGGTTGCGGCGGTCATCTCAACTTCGGAAATTTTTTTTAAATTATGCATTAAATAGGTAAATGGACCTCATAGTGACGCTTTAAAGTATAATATTCTCGCTTCAAATGATCTTAAAACTTACTTTTATTGAACAACAGCAATGGAAAAGAGAACTTTTAACTTTCCATGGAGCGCTCCATTGAAAGCTGCTGCTGCCGCAGTGCATGCTACTGTTCAATAGTTGTCGCTATTTTCCTTGATGTGGTTTCTCCAGCCTCACGCAGCTTTGTCGTCACGCCCTCAAAACTCTGCCCACTTTGCATCCAAAAATTCAAAACACATCTCTGCGTTGTGATTGGCCCGCCAGTTTAGGGCCTGGGGCATTGATCGAGGCTACACCAAACTTGCAGGCAAAAATGATTTTGGCTGTTGGAGGGTGGGGCTAGTTTACTAGGCTAGGATTCATGAAAATTTCAGACTTTCATGAATCAAGTGGAATACTCTAGCCATTATTTTGATGAAGGAATTCCATTATCAGAGAGTGGAAAAAATGTAAAAGTTTATTTTGAATGATATAGGCCTGTTTAAATTGACTTATATCATAAAAGATGTTTGAACTTTTGAACATGTTTTTTCTTAAAAAATAAAAAATAAAAGAAAAATCATCTCATGTCCTATCTGCGTATCTCTGTGAAGAACTTATCACTGCAACGTTCATCCAGTTTGTTGATCACTTTCAGTCCTGTGCAATTTATTCTCCGAGTGGGTAGGGATTGTTTAGAGAAAGTTAAAGCTCCTGCTCTGTAATCATCATTAAAACAGTTTGGATTGCAGGTACTAATTTGATGATGCAGGGAAAATGTCATGTAATTAAAACACAACAGATAACAGAAAACGCTAAGCAGTGGGGAATAGGATCTAATTTTACCGTTGTTTGCTAAGATTATTAGCTTGAGGCAGATGCAACTTGGAGGGCTTACTTTAATATTGCGAGCAATAAAGTCCTCAATAACATTCCAGCCACCCAGCTTTTTGTGATCCTTTTTGGGAAGCATTTGATTTACTAGGATTGTAGCTTGAGTGTGTCACCCAGCGGTCAACTTGCCGCTCAGAGGTCTTAATAAGGTAGCTGGGCTGCTGGAACAGTGAGCGCTGTCTGATGTGTTTGTAATCCATTTAGCTGTGCTGTGTCACTGTAGGGGGGCTTTGATTTTGGTCAATAAGTGCCAATAAGAAACAGTCATCACTCAGCAGGCTGCAAGGCTCACCAGCTTGCTCACTTGTTATAGCTGTCAACCCCTTCATCAGAGGAGCTGGAGATAGTGGCACTACCTTGGCCACATTGTAAATGACTTTCCCATGCAAAATTGAATAGGACAAGAAACACAACAACGCTTGAGGACTCCACATAAAATCTGAATAAACCCATCTGTAGCTCGACGGATGCTCATTCTGTCTGCCTTTAATGCTCAGGAATGAGTCTCTGGGGGGTTAAACTCACGGCAGTGACAATCAGGGCTCTGTTTGTGTTCTCTTGAACACCTCTGTGTTCTCTGTGGGCTTTCATGGGGTGCAACACAAGGCTGCAGGGGAGGAGGGGTAAATACCCTGACCTCAGCTGAGACTCTGACTGAAGCCCTCTGAAAAATCTGCGGACCTCCACTTCAGCCCAGCATGCCACACCGTTGCTTATGGATACGGAAACACAGTGTAAAATAGAGGAATGTGAATGAAATAGAAAACTGGAAAGAAAAGAGATTAGGACTGAATTTGATTACCATGATGCCCTTCCTGTTGCAGATTCTTTATATTGTAAATTATAGTGATAAAAACACACTCATTAATTTCTTTAACTTTGTTCAAACCCAATGAGATAAAAACGATGAATATGTGACGTCCTTGAGAAGAAGCCTGGACTTTATATTTGGAGATAAACAGAACAATATGATGCTGTTCATTTTTTTTCTGATTCAGAGATAATTAGCCTTGCTGCTGTTCTTTTCTTTCATATCCTCTTTTCAGAGAGAGGGCTTGTGGAATGATGCACAGTGTGGGTGTATTCTCATCTACATCGAGTTGCTTTGCCTCTGTGCATTTAAAGTCACCAGACCAGACCAAGAAACTCTGTCAGAGCTCTTTGTTCTCCAGTAAGAACACATCATGGCTGGGCCTTTTGTCTGAACTGACACCATCATACAGACTTTTCTTTCCCACCTCTCTCCTCTCTTCTCTCTCATTCTATCTACACACTCCTGATAACTTCCCACAGCTAAACCACTGACTGCATACTCGGCCAGCTCACAAGGTAGTTCATTGAGATGATTCTTTCATTAACAGGTGTTTATGGTCAGTAGTTACCTTTTAGCATGTCTTGGGTAACGATTATCAGTTGTATTGTGCAGAGGTAGGGTTGGCATAATTAACTAGACTACAGGAAGCTATAGATTAGGTTAGTAGTAAGGAGGCCTTCAAAGTTAAAACATGCAAATAGTTGCTCTGCAACTATAGAAAGGGTTTTGATTGATCTAAAAACAGTAAGAAAAATGCTACTGTTGATATAGAAGGATATGAATGCTTTTGGTTTTTCTCATTTTTCTATTTCTTTTTATTGATTTCCAATTTAAATTGTTTTAATATCATTGAGAAATGCACTTCCAATTCTCATTTAGAAATGTATTGTGTGAATAACTTTAAAATAATAAATAAAATAGGTATATGAATAATTATGGGATTACATTACAATATATTAAACCTATATTTGTATGTTTTAGGTATCCTAATAGATACTGTTAAGATTAAAATGAACACAAACGCATCTCTTCAGACTGTAAAAGCTACTGACCTAAGACTGAGAGAGTTACTAAATAAATTTGACCAACACTCCAATCCAGCTTTATTTTTTTAACTACTGCTATTTATTTATGTATTACTCTCATAGATAAATATATATTCTAATTTTACAAATTAAATCATTCCATAATAAACCTGAATACAACTTTTTATTGTGAACAATAAGATTATCCAACATGGCTGCCAGATCTATGCTGAAGTGGTAAAGGCACATAACAAACTTAAAAAATACTTCTGAAATTCAAGGTGCTACTGCTTAGCATTTACTAATTTATTATTTGATTATAAGCAGAGCTGAGAACTTCTATTTATGTAAGAAAATCATGATTACCATTGATTTCTGTATTATGGTCAGTAAGATTCTACAGAACGTAGATATATTGTACAGTTAGCAGTTATGAAACATGTTTTTTTTTTTTTTTTTTCATTGAATGGGATAGGCAGTGAATTGATGTTTCTATTTAAGCTGGACATGTCCTCTTTCTCTTTGAAAATCATGTGAACATAAAGCAGCCTTTTTGTCATCAGTCAATATTCACTGATGGAGCAAAAGTCCCATTGTGTTAGTTAGTGAGAGAAAGCTGTTGGTGTTTTACAGCTCTGCAGTTGAATGGTATTTTATTAATATTTCTAAGTGCTTATGGCATTCTTTTCTTAGTATATACAAACGTATATATACACTGAGGCCTTTTTTTTTTATGTTTTTCTAGAGTAACCATCCATGTACAATATAATCGAAACCAAACACACATTTAAAAAGGCTTTAGGTCTTTACCTTGAGCCAACTTCCCAGTAACGGCCTAATTAAAAGTTGATGAAAACCAAAAATGCAATGTGAAGCTCTAATAATCTTAAATAAGTCTGGATTAGACCTTTGTCTCCTCTAGAGGGCCATTTGACGGATTTGCGTGAGAAAAAGCGAGCTTAGCCGGAGTCCGTAACTGCTTCATTCCATTTATCAGTGCAAAGTAGTCCCTGCATTAATGATGGGTTAAGCTCTAAAATTACACACATCTATATTTCACATTAAGAAAGAAGCTTTTTAAAAGACTTTTAGAATTGTATAAGCTTAATATAAATAAAACAACACCCAAATAGAGGTGAAACATTTAAGAGTATCTCCAAAGTGATGATTTAAAACTGTATGGCTGGTATCTAAGCAGAAATCTCCTCACTTATAAAGTCATTGCCCTTTTGTGTCTGCATGTTCACATTGAAAACTGCTGTGCAAAAACTGCCTGTCATCTTAAACTGTCTGCAGAGTGCTGAGCTTATCAGAACCTGAGGGAAATCTAAATTAAATCTTTTGCAGTAAATGGAACTCTCTTCCAAATGAGCTTTTATCTGTTTTAAATGATCTCAGCTACTGATGTTGTGCAGGAAGGTTTTAAGGAAATAAAGAGGTATTTATCAAAAGGCTGCTTGTGTTGGTATTTGTTACCAATAAAACATTTATCCAATATTATCTTTAAAAAAAAAATAGAAATTAGTGTTATTTACACATGTCAACAATTATAACTGATTTTTGTGGTTGCAGCTACAAAGCTGATCTCCAGCAGAACTTGATGCTTGAAGAGACTCTGACTGCAAGATTATTGCCTCCAAAGCAATCCCACTAATGAGCAGATGTTAAGGCTGAGCAATCACAGGCAGATAAAAAACACCTAAAACCTGGTTTGCACACTCATATACTAGCAACATGTGGGTTAGAAAACAGGATTTCCCATTTCTTTCTTTTCATTTTTTAATTTAAAGGATAGATAAATTCAGGAATAACCGTTCTGCATCCCGACCTGATACGCCTCCTTTCTCTTGTTTGTTTGGCACACTCAGAAGATCCTTAACTGAATTAAGAATGTGAGTCCAAACCAGCACCTCGGGTCATTTTTGAAAGATTTTCTCTTTGAGCCAGGAAGCATTAACCTGCTGAAAGCAGCATAAAATGCCATTTCCACAAGAGAGTATTGAGGGTTTTACCATCTTTCAGTTGGGACCATGTTCATCATCCAAAGCTTCTATACAGAACCCTGTCAAAGTTATCACATTGCTTCGACTGACGTGCTTTGGTCCCCCATAATTCATGAATTGCATACATTTTTTCAGTATTTCATGGGTTTTTTTGTTTGTTTTTTTTTTATTTTTTTTATTAAAATAGACAATGGTTTACTACCTATTTTCTCTTACGTTAAAAAAAAAGCATTGTCTTTGTTGTGGTTCTGATAAACACAACAAAGGTTATGGTTTTGATCAGCAGCAATCTGCACAGATCTAAATGTTGAAGTGTATTTCCCACTGCTGGTCTTGGCAGGGTTTTTTTATGAGCTATATGGCACTCAAGACAACACAAGATTGCATGAAACAGAAAAAATATGCAACTACTGGATAAAAAAAAACTGAAAAGCATTAGGAGTAAATCGTCATGGCGATGATTGATATACCTTTTATTTATATTTCAGTAGGGAGATGTGTTTTCAGTGGGTTGAGAAAATGCTGTAATCGACTCGTTTTATCATACATTCAAATATATATAAACACAGTGGACGGGAAGATGATCAGATAATAACACAAAGAGCAGTTTAACAACATTTAAAAGGATTGTATTCCACATAATTTGGAACTAAAGACTAGTATACTCACCCAAACCAGAAAAGGCTGACCTTATTAGAATTAATCCATTATCTCTGCAGAAAATGTGTCAACGTAAACTTAAACTACATATCTTATAATAATAAAGTAAATCATCAGGCTTCCTGCCAACCTTTTTAAAGCAAAGACTGTGGTCTCCTGAGTTTGAGCTTATTTAGGTTTAACATATTAACTCAGTAAGATCAGAAAGGCAAATCTGATGGAAATGAATAGAAGGATCCCATTAATGATAAATTAGTCAATGACTCATTATGGCTTAGGAGATTTCCAGCCAATTTATTCTATCTGGTAATATTTTACACTTCAATGCCATGTTCAATAAGCAAATACACTACAAGGTTTCATAACTCCATTTCATTTTTCTCTTTGAGTGAAACAGCCTCTGATTGAATCATTTAATAAAATATGAAGGTTAAGCTTCTTTAATAAAGTAAGTTTTTGTCCTGAGGTATTTTAATTTAACAAACAAATGCTGACATGACAGTTTAATCCATATCTTTACTCAGTTTTAGTAATATGTTTGTTTTACACAGATTTCTTTGGAGTATTCTCTCTTCCAAACCCTGTAGATTAATTGCTTTTTCATCCCCAACAAACCATTTTTCCCTTCTGTATACTGAGAACAACAACAAACTCATAATTGGAGCTTCTTCCAGTAACTCCTGCTACCTCCCGGTGGACAAACACGCTGAGCTGTATCAGCATGAAAGGATGACAGTAAACTGTATCCTGCAGGCTGTGGTGGTCCACAGTTTCTGATAAGCTCAGCTTTCTGAGATAATTAGGCCAGTTTATCACTTTTGACTGGATCCATAAGTAAGTCCCACACAACTGGACTGAGAACGAACAGCCAGCTGTCTTGCTGACAAATTGAATGGATAATTCTTTCCTGTTTTGTGTATGATTTTCTTGTGTTGATCCACTTTATCTATAAGATTAACTACCCTAATTAAAATGAAGGATTTTTATTAGTTATAAAGACTTTTTTTTTTCTGAAACAAGAGCAGACCAGAGATCTACTTTAGGGAATTATCAATAAGAAATAGAATGAAAAAAAAAAAAAAGCTCTACATACTGTATTGAGAATGGCAAACTCTTATTTTCATTCACATCTACTTGCACATTTACTCCCTTCATCCCACACACACACACACATGCTACTCTGAGAAAAGTTACTCTCATATAGATGCATGCCGTTGCTCAATTTGCATCTGAATGCCAACTTTTGTTGGAAAAATTCAAGGGTCCTTGGAGATTTTGCACATTCAGTTGAGAGCCAGGCATGCTATTGGGAACAAAGTCACACATTAGCAAAGCCCTGCCAGCCTCAATTATGAACACGGGGACTGGCTTGATGATGTTCAAGCGGTCACATTCAGCTCTGAATGAGTCCATCTAAACTTCCCTGTATGTGTTTTTTTAAAGGCATCAGGGAATAGTGGATTGCACATTTCTTTTTTTAAAAAGGAGATGGAGAAATATAGAGGTTCTCTGCTTCTGCATTCTGTTTGATTCTGTTTAGTTTTATATGGAAGGCTTGGTCTTAGTGCCTAGTTTTAATGCTGTAGAAAATCCATCTGCACTGGATGTTCTTGGTCTTTGTACTCTTTCGGCTGTGTGCCCAAAGTTTTCTTTTTTTTACTCTCACTTTTTTACCGATTCTCCCTTTCCTTTTCTGTCTCAGAGCATTTGAGATGGAGATTGTGAATCCAGGAGTGTGGTTTGGAGCTTGTGGGCTGCTGGCTCTATATTTTTGCCTGAATCATAAGATGCAGCTGATTAAACTGCAAAAACAGAGAAGCTTGTTCTCCTTTAATAAGAAATTTACATGTTTATTTGCTGGCTTCTATCATAAGCGGTCTGTAAATTGTGTATCTCAGGGGAATTGGGGTTGGATAAGTTAAACTTTCTTTCTGACTGTAAATCCAAGGTGTTTTATTTATGGGAGGAAAACAGTACTGATGTATCTAAAAAGTTTGGAGAGATTTGCAAGCTGCTCTCTCTTAGCTTCCTCACATGAACTGTGATGCAGATGTGGGTTACAGGGCACTGTACAGTAGCTGTGAGTTGATTCGGTGTGTGTTTTCATCCCTGCATGCCTGCTGCTGTCTTACTATCGTGCCCATGCTGTGACATGGGCAGCCCTGTTGTCACTACATTCATAATTTAGGGTTATCAATAAATGATGCACGGCATTAAGTTTTTATCTGATGATGCAGTGCTGCTGTCACTTAGAGCCTCTTTACAAGCACATGGCTGAAGAGCAAAACTTTCCCTCTGCGTTCTTACTTCCAAGCATCACTAGGCATTAGTATAACCTCAGATGATCCTGGTTTCTTATACATGCTTTTGGAGGCTTATTCCCTGTGATCTCATATGCTGCTAGCTAACTCCCACAGCCTTCCTCTCCGAGCCTCTGCCTTTTAATGAGTTATGCCGAGAGATATATTTACTCATGTTGTCTGCTGCTTCTGTCTAAATGGCAGAAAATTCCCCATTCTTTCTGCATTATCGAGCTGAATCAGCATTGTTGTTTCTCAGTTCACTTAGAGCAAAGAGCTGATGCGGGCATAGACTCTGTCAGGGAAATGAGCTTGAGAATTATCCTAGTTTTTAGAAATGGCACACCCTGCCCTGCTTTATAAATGCTTGAAACCCATCATTTAGTCATGATGTTGGAGTCTGAGAGCAGCAGAGCTTAAAGTTGTAGTTTTATGATCATCTAAAACATTTTCTTACATTTAATTATCTGAGCCTGTTCTTTATGTTTAGTAGGTATTCTGGCATACAGCAGTCCCTCCCCTGATCTCTGCTGTTAAGACAAATCTAAGAAGCTCATCTACAGCTTATTAGCCTTGCATATTTGTCTGGAGTGAGCTTTCACTTAAAGGTATAGTGGAGGATGTCCTTTTTCTAGGTGGATCATCAAAATAAGTGTCCTCCTAACTGTCAATCATTCTGGTGATATGTTTACGTAAGGCAGTCCTATGTGCTTGTTCCCATTTCCACTTACCGGTGGTGAGTCTGACATAGTGGAAAAATTGCAGATCTTCTTTATGAAAATAAGCTTGTGTAGCGATGCAAACAGCAACTTTATAACAGATCATGCATGAGGAGAAATGGGCTTGTGCATGCTCTTGCACGCATTTAACAGGCATTCTCTCTTAGGAGCAGATGCAGGGTTGTGCATGTGCATTTTTTTTTTAAGTGAAGAGGGTGGGTTTTTTCAAAAATTCGCGAAAATCTTCCATGATACCTTAAACCAGTATACTCACCAGCATGGCTCAAAGAGAGAGATCTAAGTTACCAAATCCTCGGCTACCTCGTAATCAGTTTTTTTGACAAAAGTAAGATGCGGACCATGAAGTTTAATAATGGGAAAGCCCTGGAGTTGAGTTGTTCCAACATGCAGCAGCAGATGTTATAGAACTGAAGGAGAGATTAACTATAGCAGCTTTGGGAAATTTTGTTTACGAGTCTAAAGACCTTATGAAGGCGGGGTTTTCAGCAAGAGAATAATCTGAAACACACACATGGAAATCTTTAGCAGGTTTCAGAGAATGTAATTAAAGCCGATGGAATGGCTTTTTCTCTCACCCTAATTGAATTCAACTGACACTGAAAGTTTTGGAAGAATGCTTGTGTGGAAGAGTTGATTAAAATCACACCAAAGCAACTCATAGGACAATATTTTGCATACAGCAGATGTACTGAAGTTGCCATTACCAAAAAGTACTTCATTAGTATTTGTTTAATTGCAATAACCAGGCTCAGTACTTAACTATGTCTTTTCTCTTTATCACAAATAATTTATGGACCATTTTATATTTATATAATTTTATGTTTATACTTTTATATAATCTTTAAATCCTTATTATAAATAAAACTTAGGAAAATCTCGACATGTTCAAAGCTCTTTTTTCCTTCAGTTTCTCCCACTGCATAACAGTTGTCCACCTCTGCATTTTCACACATCTTTGAGATGTTATGCCTGCGGCATGTTTGGACTTTGTGTTTTTATCTGCTTTTATCTTTCTTTTTGTTTCATGTATCATCTATCACACAGTTGGAAAAACAATTCCTGTGGGTAAAAGAGGGGAAGAGCAAACTGAGAAGAAATAAGTCCATGTGTCTGCTTATAAAAGCCTAAAAATCCAATTAGTCCTTAGTATCAGGTGAAAGAGGGAGGCTTTAAGCGGAATAATGTAAGGAAATATTCACAGCCATAAAGCGGATGTAAAGCAGAATATCCAAATGAGGCCATTTGTCGATATTCGTTGGAAATCAAACTACTGTTCTTTGAAGATTGAGCTATTTTTTTTTTTGCCTAAACAGTGTGCTTTTTTTATAATTTACCGTCCATGGATTGCCCCAAATCAGGTTTTTGAAATGATAAACAAATATCAAAGGAAAGCACTGTTTCTTCATCATTCACAAAACACTCATACGGAGGATGATCTCCACATCAATACAAATCTTTCTTTAATTCTCTAAGGATGTAAATACATTTGTGAAAATGTATTCACAGAGAAATATAAATAGAGCTAGTTAAATGAATGTCATTTATTTTAGTTCTTTTACTCTGGATAATGTTTGTTCTAGAGCCTTGTTTTTTAGCCATCACTAAAGGTGAAAGAGAGACTCGACAGTCAGAGCAGATAAAAAGGGAGCAAGGACATTTCCAAACAGCACATTGCCTCAGGGTCAGAGATCATATGTTCCCCTGGGGAAGAAGCAGCTCATGCCCTGGGTGTTGGAAACCAGAGCAAATACTGTTCTGCCATACATTTTATCTTAGTCTCTCTGCATACAGTACACGTTCACACAGTCGATTTGCATGTGTAGGTGTGTGCAATGCAAAGCAAAGAGGACAAGGGGGTGGGAAAAGATGTAGATATTGGTGCATTAGGGATGTCCTTAATGAGTACAGTCTGGACATTTTAGATCAGCGATATACAGCTCTACCAATTTCTGATCACAATTAATCTGCTGTGACTCTATGATAATCTATGCATAAACCAAGACCAATTTATTATACTCCTGATAGTAATGTGTAAAATGCCTTAAATAAACTATACTTGCAGTGACCTACTCTCACCCTGGAAAAAAACCCAAAAAAGGTTAATAGAATCAATTTATGCAAAGCAGCAAGTCTGCCCATCTGTCCATCCAATCCATCCCATTCCATCCATCCATCCATCCATCCATCCAACATGGCTGAAAAGGGGTGGAGCAGAGACACGTCTAAAACCTAATAAAATTGATCTTGTGGATGAAAGATTGATCTCACTATCTCTTCTTTTTTTATTCTCCCTCTCCCTGCTAGCCCAATCATTGACTAATTTAAAGTATATCTGTTGAACCATCAGGTTTCAATTTAAAGCCTGGTGTTTTTAAAAGCTTGTCTTGCAGCCCAACAAAGTTCCCTGGACATCTGGAAAAAAACACACCAGTACATATCCTCCTCTTTATCTAACAGCCCTGTTTAGCTGGATTCTCTCTTTGGTTTATTATCAAGTTTTAAAAAAAAAAAAATCATAGATTTAAAAATAGACTGGTATTTTATTTTTATACTGATTGTTAGAACCAACAATTATGGCTTTAGGGATTTTATAGAAAACAATTTTTCACTGCAAAATCCTAACTTGACAAATATATTCCAAAAATGTTGGATTCATTTCAATAGAAGATTCATGTGAGATTCTGCTACTGTCTTAAAATAAATTTTCATCTTAAATCCTCTTGCATTTCCAGTCTGTATCACAGAATCCTGACCCATTCATTCACACGCAGTTAAATCTGCACATCAGTTCACTTTCTGCAGAGGATCAATGTGTCAACGGGTTTTCCATTCACACTGAAATCACAAAACAAGAAGCTTGGCTGTTTGTTTGTTAAAACAGTGATTACACCCAGAGACCACCGCCCCCTCCCTTTCAATGACAGTGGAGCATCATCTGAGTGCTTATTAGCACCCAAATGCTGCATCATGCATGTTAGCTGTGATTGGAGCTGCGGTCACTGGGATGTGTCACTGCTCCAGTTATACTCTAAGTCATCATTAGATGACAATAAATATTTGAACTTCCCTTTTCCACTAAATTATCAATTGAACTGCAATATTAAACTGCTAAACAAAATATATATGTCCACTTGAGGCTTTCATTTTAGCAGTTTTTTCTTTATCTTTGAACACAACATTAAATTCATTATTTATTTAGCTAATTTTCTTCTCTCTATTTCTTCTCATTGTTTGCTGTAGTTTTAAAGTAATTGTTACAAAGTGAATATTATCCTGACCAGAAAGTTGAAAGATTCCTATTAGCTCTTGTATGTGTTTATAACTTTAACTGCAATACTCATACTTCTTAAACTTTGTCACATTTGTTAGCCAAAGAAAATTATGTATTTGACTTGCATGTTATTTATATGAACATACCCACATAAATCAGGAAATTAAAAAGTTGTTTTATAAAATAAATGATGAAGAAAGTGTGGCATGTCTACTCATTTTCTCCCCTTTTACTCTGATATAACAAACATGAAATCCAAATCAACCCACTCCCCTCAGAAGAGACCTTAAAGGCTAATAGAGCCCATGTGTACAGATATTAGCCTCTGCTGATGTAGCTGTTCTGACCATCAATGAACAATCAACATGATGAAAGGCCAAGAGGCAGAGTTGGCAGTTTGGGGCTAGATTTATAGACAGGTTTAAAGCAGGATTAGGTTGTGAAAGAATATCCCAACCTTTGAGTGTTACAGGCCACTGTTCAATCCATCATCTGAAATGGGAAAGATTATGGCACAACAGAACAGACTTACACGACTCTCCACCTGAACTGAAGCAAGACCTTTAAATGAAAGCTTAGAGCATCCCACCACCCCATGACTGTACAGAGAACTGTGTGCCAACATGTCTCCATCTGGGTGTAAAAATTAACATTCTTCAACAAATATTCTTAAAAAGGGTGTTTGTATTCACTTGGGGTTATTTATTTCACAAATATTTTCCTCTCTAAATACAGTGAATACTTGCTAAAACTTGAAATTAGCCTTTTCTTTGTAATATTTCCTCCTCCTTCCCAGCTCCACCCGCTCATCTCATCCTGTTTCTCCTTCACCTCCACCCCTCCTCCTGACCCCGGTGCCTTGCATCCCTCCTGTCCACAAAACCCTCTCAGGGAGAGGTGAGGCTTGAGCTGGCCTCAGTCCCAGGCCCATTAGCCCCAGCCTGGCAGCCATGTGCTCATCACCAGGGATCATTACAACCAGCCAATGACACCACTCTAATGCATCATTAATGATTGATTAACGAGCTGAGCTTAGCCCAATCGGGTGCATTTGAGCGGGAGAACACCCTGTAATGCTGTTTTGGGCTTGCATCTGCTATTTCCCACTGTGTCCTGTGTGTGTGTCCATGCCTGTGTGTGGGTTTGAACGTTTTATTCTTATCAGAGCCCTCCTGCGTTCTGTTTCAGAAGCTGCAGAGAGACCTGCCGGCGCTCTGAGCTCTGAATGAAGGACTGAGGTGCTGCCACAAGCCGAAGTGATGGCACAGCGAGGACACCCTGCCATTGCCCCTCTTCTTCTCTCCCTTGTCTTAGTGGGAATCGTTTCTGAGGCCCAGGGCTCTGGATACCTGTCAGGGTTTCGCCTCAGGTCTCGTTTGCAAAGGGACCGCCACATGAGAAACGTCCGACCCAACATCATCCTTATTCTCACTGATGATCAGGACATAGAACTGGGTAAGATCCTGTGCTGTGAAAATGATTTGACTTCTATAGAGATTTTTTTCTTTATGTCAATTTTTTTAACTACATTCCTTTTGAAATGGTGAATTTACTGGAATAGTATTTAATAGAACATCATTTTGTCATTTAATTTTAAATGACCA
This sequence comes from Cyprinodon variegatus, assembly GCF_000732505.1. NCBI lineage: Eukaryota > Metazoa > Chordata > Actinopteri > Cyprinodontiformes > Cyprinodontidae > Cyprinodon > Cyprinodon variegatus. Next base: position 349,788 of record NW_015150905.1, on the reverse strand, counting down.
CAACCAGACCTGAAGAGTTTTTTATATCAATTATTCACTGCCTGTTAAATAAAATGAAGTAGGATAGAAAATCTTTAAAGGAAACGCATGGTCAAGTCAGATTTAATTATTTAAAATGAAAGACTGGGGAAAAGGAGCATACATCAACAATAAACATGCCTGCTGATCACAGCAACCTTATTGCTAATTAACGTTTTTATGATCACCAAGACTCTCAGGGAAATATTTTGTGAAAATCAAAGTTTGCCGTTAAACATGTTAGTTCTAGCTTAGCTCCGAGGGGCTAAAGTGAATGAAATGAAGGATTTGATGTAAGCTTGTCCAAGTCTTTGCTGAAAAAAAGCTGCACATCCTCCAGAAATCCCTCATTGGAACTAGATTAAAACAGCTCTGCAACAACGACTGAACCAACATTCCTCCGCAATTAGGGTTTAGTCCCACTGACCGTCATCCCAAATATTTGAGTTGTTGTCAACAACAAAGTCGAATAAATAAATTTAAGGGAAATTATCTTTTTATAGCTGTACAGGTTGGTTTAAATAGATTTTTATAATTTCATTAATAAAATATTTATCAAAACAAAAATAATTAAATTGGGTCAAATTTCACTTATTTAAAAACATGTTAGATTTGAAATAATTAATTGTGCTTAAAGGCACAAGTAGAAGAAATGTTTAATTAGGCAAACCCTTTTTCACAGCCAAGCACATCAGATTTTTTCCCTTTGTTCCTTATCTTATTAGTTTGAATATTCGGCCCATGTCAGTCCAGCAGCTTTCATAAGAGCAAATCAACCTAAGCTGCTCCTTGGCAGTCTAACAGCTGGCTCCGTCCAAGTCATGTTTCTCCCTTTGCCAGCGCTGTTTCTGACGTGAATTAAGGCCAGCCCATGGCTTCCATTGTCTGATTGCCAAACTCTGGCCATCTCCCTACCCGCTGAAGTCCTTTACCAACTTATTGGATTGGAGTAGCAGCATAATAGCCTCTGTGACATCTTTTGTCCTCTAGTGATCGCAGTGAGAAGGCAGCCATTGAAGGAGGAATTTATGGTCAAGCATCTGTTTCCCCAAACAATCACCATCAGTCTGAAGAGTTTCTGTTACAGAGAAATCTAAATGGGTCACACTTTACCAAAAAGATTTATTTCCTCACTTAACTCCAGCTCTTATTTTCTCTCTAACTTTAATCCTGTTGCTTTTACCCTCTCCTGACCTGTATTGACATTTATCCTAGCTATGTTTCTAAGTTCCCGACTCTTTCATTCCCCTCCCTCTTTAGCTTCTGTATGTCCCTTTTGGTCCCTTCTGTTTCAGCTGTTAACCTCTGAATCAAACCCTGCTGTCCCCCTCACATAAATTCTCCCTTTCCCCCAATACCCCTGCTCTCTCTTCTCAGGCTCAATGCAGGCCATGAACAAAACTCGGCGCATCATGGAAAAGGGAGGTACGTATTTTTCAAACGCTTTCTCCACCACCCCCATGTGCTGCCCATCCCGCTCCTCCATCCTGACTGGGAAGTATGTGCACAACCACCACACTTACACCAACAACGAGAACTGCTCCTCACCTTCATGGCAGGCGCACCATGAGCCTCACACATTTGCCGTGCACCTGAACAACTCTGGTTACAGAACCGGTAAGCACCGCCCTAACATCCTAGATGCTCCTTGATGATTTGAAATGTTAACATTTTACTCCCGATTCTCCTTCAAGCCTTCTTTGGAAAGTATCTGAATGAGTACAATGGCTCCTATGTGCCCCCTGGCTGGAAAGAATGGGTAGCACTGGTGAAGAACTCCCGCTTCTACAACTACACCCTCTGCAGGAATGGTGTACGGGAAAAACACAGCAGTGACTACCAAAAGGTATTGATGCCTTTTTATTTTTACAGAACATTTTTTAAACATCCTAAAACTGTGGCTCTCTCTTAGAATATTGTGATTGTGATCTGAATTTTTTACCATTTCACATTTAATAGATCATTGTTTCTAAATACAAACATCCACCCTAAGCCCTCAATCACTATATAGATCAAGTACTATATAGTGGACTTGATAGTGTACTCAGTTAACTGACGTTTCGGGCATATGATCACTACTTTTTACTCCCCATTGCCGATTTAATTTTGCCTGCCTGCACGGTGCCTGCTCCATATTCATCAGGGGAATTTACCATTAGGCAATACTAGGCAGTTGCCTAGGGCCCCATGTTCCTTGGGGCCCCATAAAACCTGTAATATAATCCTTGTATGGTTAATAGGACTATTCCTTATTTGTGCACATTAATTATGTTTTTGATAAAAATCCTTTCGCCAAAATACCATCAGAACGCTTACAATAATAAGTGTGTCTCGGCCCCAAATTTCCAAAATCTGCCCCTTGCTGTGACAACAAATCCCATGATGCTTTGCAAGGAGAGCTCTCCTCACAAAGCATTCTGGCATATATGTGCTCATCTAGAGACCATGGATGACCACTACTTTTCAAGGTGCATTTTGGAAAATTTGGAGTCCACTTTTTTGTCATCCGTTAGACATTTGGAAACTCATCTAAAACGGCATAACCACTGTATTTCCTATATAGGGGTTAGAGTAGACATTCAGACACAGCCTATATAGCCCAAAGTATTTGGCCATCCGTCCAAATTATAGAATTCTTGTGTTGTAATCCATTCTATGGTAACACATCTACAACAGCCAGCATGTAGACTGCCTCTACAAACACTACCGGTACAATAAGTCCTTAAGTACCGTACTGTAGTAGCAAGGCACCACAGTTTATTACAATCAATGCCAGAAATGCATATTAGAACTTTAACAAGTATGCAGGAAATGGGTCCCAACAGGAAGTCATTTAAGTCATACATCAACTGTCTAAGGATTAGGTTTCCTTACCTTTCTCTCTGTCTCATTATACTACATAAAAAATGTCCAAGTGTCCAGTGGGAACTTTTTTTGTGTCTTTTAGAACTTTATTGTCAAAAATATAGACAAAAAACTAAACACCCATTAATACCATCCAATAAATTTCCTTTCAACTAAATATTTCACAGCAAGTCGTTAGAATTTTTTTATTTTTTTTTAACTGGGCTGTGAAGTGCTAGGCCCTGTGTAATCAGAGGGCTACAAAGTATAGTGACAAGGGATCTTCAAGTTTCTGCAGTCAACAGCTCTAAACTTCAGATTGGTTCAAGGGGAGGGTATGGAGGGCTTCATAGATTTGGGTTCAGCTGCATTGACGCCACTGCCACGGAATTCCCAAACAGCAAAGATGTGTTCTTTGGAGGAAGGAGTCATGATTCTTAAGCCCAGATCACAGCGAACGTGGTTTTCTGTCTGATTTTCTGAGGTTGTGCCACTCAATAGAGCTCACTGAGTCAATGGGGATGAGAACACCCAACAATATTTTCTGCAAGGTGGCTTACATTACTCTGATCATGATAGACCCCCGGTCTATTTTAGTAGGTAGGACAACATAAGCCGGGTAGCAGATGAACAACATTTAACAGCAAGCTGCGCAGGCTGGCAATGACGTTGGCCTTAGGTATATGGCCGCACCAGCTGGTTTTTTTTTTGTTGTTGTTGTTTTTGTTTTGTTTTACTGTTGTTGTTTTTTTGTTTATTGTGGTTTTATGTTTTGTTTTTGTTTAATTTTATTAATCTTTCCCACTCAAATGTAATACATTGTTTAAATTTTTGGGCCTCACAGACAGAATTTAAATAAAACTCCACAAATCGGGATCTGCTCACCCTACGTTGCAGAAGTCTCTGCAGTCAGTATGACATAGAAAAAAATTGGATCGGAGATTTAGACGCAAAGGGATCAACCGTGTCTTAAGAGTGGTAATCCACTGGAGGGTTTGATGATATTCAGAATAGCAGCATTTATCTGACTGTGTACTGAATAGCCAGATCTACTCCATAAATTTATGAAATACACACTGTGAATTAATCAAACTAGTCTAATTGTTAGTTTAAAACAATAAGACAGAGACCCAGCATAGTAATGTACGCTCTAATGTCAGCTCTATGTTTATTGGCTGGTGGATGCCTGATAGTTAATGATTACTTGTTCCACAGGACTACCTAACAGATGTCATCACCAACAACAGCATCAACTACTTCCTGATGTCCAAGAGGATGTATCCTCACCGGCCTGTCCTGATGGTCCTGAGCCATGTTGCTCCACACGGCCCTGAGGACTCTGCTCCACAGTACAGCACTGCCTTTCCTAACGCCTCTCAGCACATGTGAGAAAATCTCTTTATGTCAAAACATTAACCTGACTATGAGGCTAGGATAATTCACGCAACAATTTTGTTGTTTTCTCATTTTAATATAGTGCAACCTAAAACTTAAGTGTATTTTATTAGGATTTTGTATGACAGACCTTAAATGTTGATTGCATTTTATAATAGGGAAGTAATATAACTGATCTTTGGGGTTATATCTTAAATCCTGACACATCTAAAGACTTAGAAAAAAAGCAAAAGCTCATCAGACTGCAGAGAAATTAATCGATTCATTGTTCAAGTCTTGCTAAACCTTCGAATAACTTTTCTTCTGGCTTTTGACTTGGCCATCCTAACACATGAATATGCTTTTTGTCTAAACCCATCGTTTTCTAACTGGTGCAAGTTTTGCTAAATGGCACTTGGGTTGGCTTTTGTAAGATCCAAAACAAAAATTTTGATATCCACTATTTGAGCAATCAAAAAAGTCATTTAGCCAGTAGAAGCTAAACAATGAGGCCAGAATTTAATCTATAATCAATTTAAGCACAACAATCTTTCCTTTAGCATAAAGAGTAGATCAAAGCTCCAGTTATTGTTGATTAAGAAACACAGGGAAATAATAATGCATTTCTCTGGGCTTTATGAATGCACACCCTTTAGCAACACAGCATAAATAAGCAGTTCTTTTACATTTAGATCAGTGTTTAGGGTCAGCGTTAGCTATATTGGATCTTGGGATCCAGGTATCAACCTTTTCCATGTGGAATTTCATGGAAATTAAAGGACTGTTTAAACTAGATGTTTTTAATAAGCATAGAGGTGCTTGTATTCAATTGTTTGTTCTTGTAGCCTTTATCTCAAAACTGTCAGGATGTGTTTGGAGGTTTTTATAAGGACCCAAATGCAGAGGCTGAGAGGCAGGGGTGTGTTCTTTGAATATTTAATGGAATAACACAGGTAGCAAAAACAGGAATCCAAAAATCCAACTTATAAATGTTGAACAAAAACAGGTATCCAAAAATGCAACATAAAAATAAAACACAAACCAGAACCATGGAGACATCAGGGGAAAACCATCACAAGGAGCCAGGGTGAGACAAAGTAAGACGAGGAATCAGCACAGAGGGACTGCAGAGGGAGTGTATTTATGGCTGACTGAACAAAGGCAGGACTAACGAGCTGATAAGGAGCAGGTGTGAGTAGAGCTGATGAGGAAGCCAAGGGAAAAGAAAACACAAGGGGGCAGCAGAGGACAGACAAAGAAAAACCTAAGAAACTTAAATCCAGATCACACCGATAAAGCTAGAAAACAAGGAAAAACCTGGATGAACTTGAAACTAAAAACTTAGAGAAAACCAACAGAACCAAGAACATTACAAAAACACGCAAAACCAGAGACTCTTTAGTTCTGTTTTGTTTCCATAGTAATAGGACAGTGATGGACATGGTGTAACATGGGAAACAGCCTTAGCTGAGGTATTGCTTGTTATTAGCAGTTTGAGAATAAATGATTTAGACTGTTCTATTGTACCTCAGTGTAGGGTTGTTTTGCTGACTTCTGACCATTTTGACAGTGCTTTGTTCTTCGTGTCTGATTACGTAGTGATTTGGTGACTTCTTAATGAAATTTGTTGCAGGAGGTTTTCATTTCCAAACCTATTTTAATACTACGCATTGCTTTACTTCCACTTCAAAAGTCTTTACTGTTTTGTTTTGGTCCATCAAATGAAATCTTCCAAAAATACATAAAAGTTTTTGGCAACTGCATGAAAATGAAAAGCTTTAAAGGGTTTAAAAGCTTTAGCAAGGTGCTGCATTTCTCTGATTATTCATTAAACTCCATGCTGTTTGAACAAAAGCTCTTTTTTTTCCCATATGTGGCGAGTTTGTTTGATCTCTCTGGGACAAAGCTGACAAATATCCAGGACACATTTTTACTTTTTTACTGCTGTTTGATAGAAAATGACTCATGCCCGCATTCACGCTTCCTTTCATTTGACCCAGAATGGCACAAATTTTATAATCTCAGCTGGATCTCTTCCTCCTCTGCCTACAGTCGACTGTTGGCAGGAACCGGCTTCTACATGCACAGCCAGTGTTTGTTTGGCTCACGTCTTATTCACATCAGTGTTACCATTATAATAAGCATGGTTAATTTGTACTGTTTTGTCAGCTATGATCAAGGAGTGGCATAAATGATGCATGTTTAATGCATAGGTAATGATAGAGAGATGCTTATGTAAGCAGGCATAAAGCATATACCGCTTTCATTTCAGCCTTTGTTTTTTTCTGACCTTTATAACTCTGACTGCCTCTCTAGTGCTGCTGGCTAATAGCAAAACCCACTATTGGCCTCCAGAGATGGATCTAAGGCCAGTAATGAGATTGTAGTTACTATTCCTTCCCTGGTTCCACCCTCCCCACGCAGCTGTACTGCTTCGTCTAATCCCTCCAGCATCATTAACCTGTACCACTCTGCCTTTGTGTGGAGAGGATTCACTAAATTCAACCTTTGTGTCTTTGTAAAAACTTTTAATTGCTCCTTCTCCATAAATGTGCTCTCTCTTGGGTTTTTAAAGCTGCCAAGACCTTTCCTGATATTTTTCATTCATTTCTGTCTGCCCTCAACCCGAAGGGGGTAGAAGAAAAAAACGGCTCCTCTTACTTTTGCAATCTATTTGACTTCTGAAACAAATCAACAAAATCAATTTTTACTTACTTTCCTCCTTGGGGGGTTTTATTTCCAAACTGATAAACATTAGCATGGAGTGTAGCATGTCATCATAATTTGCAGTCCTAATGATTTCAACACTTAAGAATTTTACATTACTTATATAGAGATAGATAAATTGAAACCCTGAATAAATACTTTTCTTTCTAAACAGGAAAAAATGCTGCAGTTGCACAATAGCACGGTAAATAATGTACGATAGCTTTAAAAACAGCATTAACAGTTAGCCATAATTATGCTGCTTAAAAATGATCTGTTATACTTTGAGGGGAAAAATTGTTTGTTGAATTTTCTTCCTTTTTCTTCGTCTACAGAACCCCGAGCTACAACTACGCCCCTAACCCAGACAAACACTGGATCCTCCGCTATACTGGACCAATGAAGCCTGTCCACATGCAGTTTACTAACATGCTTCAGCGCAGGAGGATGCAGACTCTGCTGTCCGTGGACGATAGTGTGGAGAAGGTAGTCAGGCAGACAGATGCTTGTATGCTTAAAGCACGCACACACACAGACCACTGATTTGACAGCCAGGGGTCCTGGGAGATCTGTTCTTGTTCTGACTGGGACTGGGATAATGAATTCACTGACACACTTGGTAAATTGTTCAATCTCTTTTTCCTTGAAACTGGCACAGGAGATTTGAGCTATCAAACATAGAGTGTAACTTTTTTACCCTGTGTGCCTTGCTCAATGAGTCGTGTCTCCCTTAGGTGTACAACATGTTGGTAGAGACGGGGGAACTGGACAACACCTACCTCATTTACACCTCCGACCACGGCTATCACATCGGTCAGTTTGGTCTGGTTAAGGGCAAATCAATGCCCTATGAGTTTGATATCCGTGTCCCATTCTATATACGGGGACCTAATGTGGAGCAAGGCACGATGTAAGTAACAAGACACTTCCATTCTCATTTTCCTGACAGTAAAAAATTATCATTTGTTGCCGAGTGCTTTACAAAAGCACTTAGACTCTTTTTACCCTTAACCTTTTTTTTTTATTATTTTAAGACCTCAATCTTTGATGTATGAGGTTTTTATTTAATCGACCAACAATAGGTATTGTTTAATTGTAAAGGAAAATACTCCATGGTTCTCTAAATGTTTTCTGACTAACAAGCTAGATATGTTCGGATTTTAGTTGGAGTAGAGTAATCCATAATTGTAAATTATGGATTATGGATTACTCTATGTTTTCAAATAAAACAGCAGATATGCCAGAGACAGAAGTTGGGGAAAAGCTTTGCTGTAATAAGGTTTGATGATGAAGGAAACAAGCGGATGCTAAAAAACAAACATTCAAATACTAACGTTTGCAGCTCACCACAACCACTGTAGGAAAAACAGGGTAGAACAAGGTGCTTTGGTCACATGGGACTAAAAACTTACTTTGTAATCTATATGCAAAGTTCTATAGCAGGAGATAAATAGCTCTGCATATCAACTTCGACAGGAAAACAAAGCTAAACATTATTCCAAAATGGTTTAGAGCAGGCCTGCCCTAAATCAGTCCTCTAGGGCTGCAGTTCCTCAGGTTTTAGAGGTTTGCCTGCTTCAGCACAGCTGATATGCATTGATTGCTGATTAATAGGCAATTAACGAAACCTGCAGTGCTGAAGCAGGGAAACTTCTAAAACCTGCAGGACACCAGCGCTCAAGGCTGGTTTAAATTAATCAGTGTTTTCAGATCCACCAGCTGCATTGTCCAAAGCACCCGGTCTGCCTAGACTGGCGACCTGTGCAGGGTGTACCCCGCCTCTCGCCTGTAGATAAATGGAGATAGGCACCAGCACCCCTCATGACCCCCTTTGGGATAAGTGTGACGGAAAAGGGAGCTGTGGTCTGCCATGGCCTCAGGAGCAATAGGGGTTAAGGGTGGTCTGTGGGAGTAGGGCTCAAACTTAGAATCTTAGGATTCCAAGCTCTATGCCCTTACCACTAGGCGGCCACTTTCCCTATAAAAAAAATATATAACAAAAAGTTACCTATGACACATCTGACTTTCTAACCATTTAAAAAATATATTTAGATTATTCTAAAATCAGTCCATTCACATCCTTTTTTCATATGAAACTTTTTACTACTGTTAGTTGCCATTTCCCTACAGCAGGCCTGCTGCTCCATGCTCAGAGGAAAACTCTGAGCATGGAGTAGCAGGCCTGCTTTGACCTGCAATTAATTACGGGATACGCTAGTCTAATAAGGATTCAGAGGACCTGTCCTTCAAAGCAGGGGAAAAAAGGCTACATTTGCCGGCCATACATGAAGGAATCTTTGGATTCGAATGGCGCCGCGCTATGATATAATCAGCCAGCTCAGATTTAAGCAGCCACTGAATTCAAACACACCAATAGTGTATTCATCTGGTATGGAATCATGGCCTAGTCAAAGTCTAGATCAAAATCTGATATACAGTATTTGACAAGACTTGATAGTTGCTGTTTATAATTACTCTCCTTTACATACTTACTGAGGTTTACATGTTTTTTAAAGAACATTGGAGAAAGACCTACAGCTGTTAGATCAGGCATCCACAGTTCCAATGCTTGAGGTCTGATGTCCGTCACCTTTTAGATGTGTCTCTAATTCAATATACCTGAGTTATCTTAATCAGGTCATCAGCAGGACTCAGTGCATACGGAGGATGTAATTCAGTGATTTAATTCAGATGAGGAAGCAGAGCCACATCTAAAATCTGCACAGGACTGGACCTCAAGGGTCACAACTGAGGAGCCCTCTATTAGGGTTTTTTTTTTACTTTAGGGTTAAATAACGATCTACACCACACTAAAGCATGCTGTCCACCAGTGTCCAGCTTAAGTCTCCAAGGGCTGGTGTCTGAGTTGTTGATTCTCCAATGCATCCCTTTCAAATGGCTCATCTTCTTTTTCTTTCTGAGTAGTTTTTTTGTGGTGGTTTGCAAACAGCTGGTCCAACTTCCTCCTAAGCATATCTGGAAATTCAGAAGAAACCTGCTGATTTAACGCACCTAAATCGTCATTTCATTCAAGTTTGGTAACCAGAGCGAAAAAACATGCAGGATACTTTGGACACCGCTGTAGTCTTTTCTTGCATCTCATGTTTATGCACTTTTTTATTTTGGATTATCAGATACGACTCCAATAAACACACATACATTTGTGGGTTTCAATGTTGTAAATTTTGAAAGATTTCAAAGAGGTGGGGATTCTCTGGAGATGCATGTCTTTTGTAAGAAGAAAATTGACATGATGATAATCACATTCAGTCAAAGTCTATGTGAGAAGTATTGCTGTGTCTTGGCAGAAACCCTCACATCGTGTTGAACATTGATCTTGCACCTACTTTGCTGGAGATGGCCGGTGTTGATATTCCTGCTGAAATGGATGGCAAGTCCATCCTCAAACTGCTGGCCACAGATCGACCAATAAACAGGTGAGCACACTGCATAGACAGTTCCCCAGCAACTCTTAAAAAAAGGGAGGTATTACATCCCTTCCCATCAAATGGGATTGAACTGGATTTTTTAGAGACACAAAATGCTTTGTAGTAAACTGCTGGAGTGTGAGACATTCTATCAATAGGCTTACATTTTTACTCACCTCTTAAACTTCTTACTAAAGCTCACAAAAGTCCTTTTGGCAATTGCTAAGAAATGTATTGTGACAAACTGAAAATGCAACGCCTCCCTTCTAATTAAAATGTGGTTTGTGAGATCAATAGCTTTGTGCCTCTGCAGGAAATAACTTAGTAGAGCCAGAAAAGACTTTTTACAAAATATGGCTTTAAGGCATTAAGCGAGAACCTACCAGGTTAATATTGTCTCTCTGTAGCTCTGATTTCTAGATAATATATTTGGTTCAATATTTAACTTTAACAATTTTTCTTCTTTTCTCTTTCCTGTCATGTTAGTTTATTTTATTGTGCATTTAGCCATCTTAAAAATTTGAGCTTTTTAGATTTAAACTTATCAGCTGGTATCAGTAACTTTTTATAAAAAAAAAAACAATTTATAAAAGAATAAAGTAAAAACTTTGTTGTAGTAAAGTTCATATTTCATATCTAGAGGTACAGCATCATTATCGTTTGACGAAGCATGGCATTTTGAGATGACAGACATGTTTGTTTGCTGCAAATATCATGGTGGTCTTTTGCCGATTCCTCAGGTTCCAGTTGAACAGAAAAGGAAAAACCTGGAGAGACTCCTTCCTGGTGGAGAGAGGGTATGTTTTATTGATTGACCTTTTGTAAGACAAGTTCTCTATTCGAGGCGCTGCATTCTGCCAGCATCTAACTCCCTGTCAATGTTCTGTCTGTTCTTTCAGGAAGCTTCCACACAAGAGAGCTGACGGGAAGGAAATGGCCCAGGAGGAGAACTTCCTGCCAAAATACCAGAGGGTGAAGGACCTGTGCCAGAAAGCAGAGTACCAGACTTCATGCCAGCAGCCAGGACAGGTATACGACCTGTATATGCCCAGAGGGGGGAGGCTATTCAACTAACACCATAAAGAAATCATGTGTTGCCATCGCAGGATAAAAATTTGGCACCTGTGCGGTTACTGTGATATGCACTGTAAGCTCAGGTTTGCAACAGCGTCTGAAGATTAGTCTTTTAAGGATCTTTGGGTTTGCTCATAATCTGAAACGTATTCGGTCCTGTATCATTGGATATATTTTTCCTTTTGGGTTTGTTTCAGAAGTGGCAGTGTGTGGAGGATCCGACTGGCAAGCTGAGGCTGTACAAGTGTAAAGGCATGGCGAGTCTGTTCGCCCCACGCATGCAGGCTCTGATGGCCAGTAGTCCATCCACACTGTCTTTTAATTCTAACTTTGATGACTGCAACTGTGACGATGCCGGGTTCAAACCATCTGTCCAGAAGAACAAGAGACTCCTAAGCAAAAAGAGTGAGTTCGTAATCTGTCGTCCCAATAGATATTAACTATTACAAACTTATTAGTACCAGAAAGATCCATGTTCTACATACCTGAAGGGAAAAGAGGATCAGCAGTGTCATGCAGAAATAAACTGATTTTTTATGACCCAAAAGACATGTGTCAGTGCTGCCACCAAGTGGCACAGCTGAGCAAGTACTTAACATTACATATTAAGGGCCAAGTCAATAAGGTATATATTGACTATATATGTAGGGCATATAATACATACACATACCCATCACATAATCTACATATGTAGATTATGTGATGGGTAGACTCTGATCAATCATGTTAAAACCATCTAAATTAGATGAATCTGTTTCATATTATGCAGAGATAAAGTCCAGTAAGGCTGTGACCAGGAAGCGCTGGGCTCGCTCTGTATCATTTGAGTTGGATGGAGATCTGTATGCCGTGGACCTGGAGGACGGCTACAGGCCCCTGGGGTCCAGGAACAGCAGCTGGACCAGGGACAGGTGGAGAGGCGCAGGCCTCGCAGAAGATGGTGAAGAATTCAGTGGAATGGGACTCGCAGCCAAACCTACCAGCCGTGACAAGCTCACACCACCTGCTGCTTTGAAAGTCACTTACAGGTGTGTGGGAGGAGGAAATGCAAATATTCAAGCTGCATCTGTCACATACGCAACTATTGCATGTTCCTTAGAAAAAATATGACAGTAAGCTCTGCAAATGTTGGTGAAAAAAGAAGCTTTGAAGATGTATGTGTCAACTGAAAGGAAGTCAGATTTTCTCTATGCTGGAGGAAGTGTTTACTGGGAGGATTAAATCCCGATGCTCAGATGAAAAGATCAGACATTTGTGTTTTATTTCATGAAGCATCTGACCTGCCGGCACCATTTTTTCTTTAAACACCATTACTGAACAGAGCAAACATTTCTTTCTAAGCTTCCAGCTGTGAATGTTCATTAAATATTTAGATTAGAACAGAGTTAGAATCAGGCTGCATGTGCTGTTGCTTTGAAAACAGGATTTAACTATTAATTTAACACAGAGACTAAATAATTATAGTTTGTTTTTTAGAATGCCTTCAGCATTGTATATTAGCAGCGTCTGTTAGTGTAGCTAGAATTAGTCATTGTAAACATCGTTATCTGCGTATATTTACACCAGAATAAAGACTATTGAATTGACTGCAAGATTTCCATCAGACTTTCAACATTTCCAAACCCAGCATCCATAGGTTTTTCCCTGTTTCTACTGAGATTTGGATTTATCTTAAGGAATAAGCTTCAAGTCTTAAGTTTGGAAGGATTCCTTTGCATCACCCTAAACCAGGGATGGGTGATTCCAGTTTCTGGGGGCCAGTATCCTGCAACTGTTAGATCCATCTGAGACCCAACTCACCTGAATCAAAGGGTTGTGTTACCTCCTCAGTATGCAGTCAGTTCCTCCAGAGTCCTCTTAATTATCTATTTACTTGATTTGATAAACCAAAGGCACATCTAAATTTTGCAGGATATTGGCCCCCAGGAGCTGGCATTGCCCACCACTGCCCTAAACTATGGCATTTCACATATTCTCTGGATGGCACCTGAACACATCAAGTTATGGTCCCTAGCTCAACTATAAGAATTGACTTGCATAGAAAAGGAGGCTGTGCTAAATCCAGACAGCCTTTATCATTTTGGACACCAGTGCATGAAGGAAACGCTAATGAATCCACGTAGCAAAGTTGGTCTTGGCCACTCAGCACGCATACATTCAACAGTAATTGAATGTAATTGAACTTTATTGACTTTGCATTTGAGAAACTTACCTCTGCATTTAACCCATATATTAAATGGTACGGGGGGAGCAGTGTGGGGGTCAAGTGTTTTGCTTAGGGACCTAGAGTGGCAGTATGTGGGAGTGGGGCTTTAATTCAGAACCTCAGGATTTCAAGCTCTATGCCCTAACCACCGGGCCGCCACTCCCCACTCAACCCACATGTAACAAAAAATGAAAGCCATTTTGTGGCCCAGTTCTGATTTGCCAGAGGTGGCCATACATGGGCCAGCTGTGGACCGGTGATGGCCCAAAACTGTTTTAACATGTTTTTTTAAACAGAGAAAAAAATATATTATCAAAACATGTAAATGGTCATGCTGTTTCTGCTTCAACGTTTAGCTTCCACTATTGTAAAAATACATTCGCTTTTGTATTGCAGTTTTGTCATATTATACATCTATGAATACTTCTGTATTTTGTGTGTCTGCAGATGTTCCATTCTTTTGAATGACACAGTTAAGTGTGATGGGGGGCTTTATAAGTCCCTGCAAGCATGGAAAGACCACAAACTGCACATTGAGCATGAGGTACTCTCATATTTACCTAAACTCTGATTAATGACTACACCTTTAAAGCCTGTCTGACATACAGCGTGCCTCGGGTGACTCTCTAGTTGTTCTTGCTGCATTTAGATTGAAACTTTGCAGACCAAAATCAAGAACTTGCGTGAGGTGAAAGGTCACCTGAAAAAGGTGCGGCCAGAGGAATGTCAGTGTAGCCCTCCCAGGTGAGAAATGCTCTACCACAAAATGAAACCACCTCAGAGATTCACCAAATGTGACAACTTCATTTTGTGTCCTTAGTTACCTTCCCAAGAACAAGGAGGCTTACCTGCTAAATGTTGAACACTCCCTCAGGTAAAACTTGGGTAGACTTTTAAGCCTTTTCTTTATTCCAGACACTTTGAAAACCTTTTTTTTTCTGTCAGAGTGCCATCCAAGCAGAAAACACAGTGGCTGCAGAAGGAACAGAAGCGCAGAAAAAAACTGCGAAAATTTCTAAAGCGACTGCAGAACAATGACACCTGCAGCATGCCTGGTCTTACCTGCTTCACCCATGACAACCATCACTGGCAGACTGCCCCCTTCTGGACAAGTAAGGGAAGATGCAATCCTAGAGAAAGTTGTTTGATAAATAAAGTATTTTGGAATTAATTTTCTACCCTGGAGTTATTTTCAACAAAAGATAAGATAAAACAATATTATGCACCCTTTCTATAAAGAGCTCTTGTTTTCTAAAACCACTCCTCCCTTCCTTAGTGGGTCCGTTCTGTGCATGCACCAGTGCCAACAACAACACATACTGGTGCCTGAGGACCATCAATGACACACACAACTTCCTGTTCTGTGAATTTGCCACCGGTTTCATGGAATATTTTGACCTCAGTACTGATCCTTACCAGGTTTGTTGTTTGCACAGCCACGTTCATAACAGGAGGTATAAATACCTCAACAATGAAAACTATAGAATAAGCCTACAATATGTGTCACAGTACATTCCTTTGTCCATGGGGGGGAAGAGCCTTTCTGAGATTTTCCAGAGTTCACAAAGAGTTTGTTGACATTTTTGTCCTTACCTTTCCTGCAGCTGATAAACGCTGTCAGCACTCTTGATCGCAACGCTCTCAATTCAATGCATCAACAGCTCATGGCCTTACGGAGCTGCAAGGGGCACAAGCAATGCAACCCTGAAAAGGGTGAGTAAAATCTCAGCTAAACGTGATGTATTGATTTTTCCAGAGTCATTTCAGACTGAGATTAATGTCCCTTTAATTTCCCTCCAGGAGGAAAGGAGAGGAACCACTTCAGTGAGTACAGGTATGTCTTCCTCCCAGCAGCTCACAGATAATTACTTTCACAAACCCTCCAAATGGAATGAAAGTTTCCATATTAAATCAGGGAGGCTTCTGTCTTCACAGTGAAGCTCTGTTCACAGTGTCTCACAAAGTTATCACACCCCTTACACTTTTTTTTGCATTTTTTTTTCTTTATTTGCATTTATTTCATGTTACTCTGCTTTTGGGATTTAAATTGATAGCCCAACACTAAGAAATGTATAAAGGTAAGGTTGAAGAAGAATGATACAGAAAGGACTATAACCAAAAATTCAGCCAACATACAGTCGCACTGGAGGTCCTGCAGAAGCCTGGGGGGGGAATCTTTCTAAAGAACGACCATTTATCCTGTAAGTCTGCTATGAAAGAAAGAATGGCATGAAGAAAGTTGCATTATTGTTCCAAGAAAAAAAGAATTGCCCTGTTTGCAGTTACAGCATAGCTATGTAAGGAGAGCAGCAAAAATGAGGGAGAGTTGGTGTGTTTAGATTAATTTTCAATAATTTTTTCCCATTTGCCTTGGTTAAAACTAGCTTTAACCTATACATGATGTTGGCAGCATCATGCTGTGGTGATGGTTCCAATCAACAGGAACAAGGAAATTATTCAGACTTGATTAAACAATATCTAGATACAGGGCATTACTTGTTAGAGACTACAGATGGCTGTAGAGGGTTGCCTTCCTAAATATAGAGCAATAGCTGATTCTAGTGTCCAGAGTGTTCAGGTTTGACCAATTCTAATCCATCTCATAAGATCCTGAGGCTGTAATATGACAACCTATTAAAAGTTTCAGAAGACTTTCTGGACTCTAAGAAAAGTAGCCCTAAAGTAGTTGTAAGCTTCCATGTTTATTGTTGCATTTGAGTGATTTAAACCCACAGAAAGGCGACATGCTAGCCTGCTTTGCAATTTCTGCTGGTCCTGTTTTGTAATTACGCTTAATGACTCATCTCTGGTGTGTGTGTGTGCATGCATCTGTGTGTGAACACCTGTGTATGCTGTGTGTGTGTGTGTGTGTGTGTGTGTATACCTGTTTGTTTCCATGCACGTGCATTTGGCCTACGCGTGTGTACATGCTGTGCATGCCTCAGGCCAGTTCATCGTCGAAAGAGGCCAAAAATGAAGAAGTCTTCCTCCAAATCGCTGTGAGTTTGTCATAACCCATCTGCTATTTGTAGTCTGCCAAGATCTGCTCCTTTCGCCTCCTACCCAGATTCTGTTTAGCTTGATCAGATGACCCAGCAGCTTGTCTTTTCCTTTAGTTTTGTTCTCATTCATTAACAGTTGCTCTCATTACCTACATTGCAAAGCTGCAACGTATTTTTCTCTACTTGTCCTTTTGAGTCAATAACATGCAATGCGGGAGAAACTTCTTGTAACGTAGTTTTCAGTTCTGTTATTGCCTTTTCATGTTTTGTTTTTTTACAGTGTTTGTGTAAAGAACTGGAGTAATGCTTTTAAGTGAGTGTCTGAAGTTACATTTTTAACTTGGTGGGCTTTTTTTCCTTGGTTTTGCAGGGGGCAGATCTGGGAGGGATGGGTTGGTTAAATACCCGCTGCCCCAAACCCACCATAGCAGCCTCCTCCAGCAGAGGACGGAGAATGAAGACCACATACCAACCTGAGGACCTTGACCACACTTCACTGAACCATAACCTGAGATACTGTTCATCTCTAAACTGGCTTTAGTTTTTTGGGAGAGCTGCTCTTTGTGGCCTTCGTGTGGATGAGACACTAAGACTGAAAAAGAAAAAATCGACTTTTAATTTATCTACACTGGAAAACATAACCATTTAAATGTGTTTACCCCGGGCTTTAGAGATCAACATCTGGGCAATGTGGTCAGTTTGGCGTCCAGAAGCCAATCAGTGCAACAGTAGTATTTGTAGATAATATAAAGAAAATCGCTTTAATCTGCTTTCTTTTGTGGAAAACGGGACTGGATGGAAGCATGATGAGCTACGTGTCAACTCTGCTGCTACACAAAACATCATGGCCTCGTTATGTCTCTGCAGCACATGCAGAGAAACTGAACATTGTATTTCAGATGACGACGTGTTTGCACATGGAAGTGATGTGAACTTTCCTGACAGCCAACTGTATCAAACTTCTCTCCATAATCTTGTGTTATAGTAGATCTTAACACTGAATGTCTTTACAAAGTGTTATCCCCATCACATGTGTAAGATGTGATCCGACTTTCTTTACAACCATTCAACCATCTAAACCTGGAATAGGCCTACACTAACCACTGCCTCACACCCATTAGAACACAGTAATATTCAACCATTGAAAACAAAGTGACTCTAGTGACTATGATGCTACTCCTTTGTACTGATGATACCACACTTTAGAAGATTCCATATAGTTTGTTTAGTTTGCTATACATGGTGCTACTGGATAACAACACCTTCGCTGTACAGTGCAGTATGTATTTGAATGTATGTTGTGCAATTAATATAAATGTTTACAATATTTTTTATAATACTTAAGAGGCAGACCTCGTATAATATGAGTTGACAAAATGAACGTATCGAAAATCTCATCTCCCACAATTTGTATGTTTGTCCTCATTTATGTGAGAAAAGCACTTAAAGGGTTCACTGTGATAAGATGTACAATAATGAATAAATAGTCTACTCTGTGCCAGAGGGGGGATAAAAAAAAAACAACACAATTTAATAATACTCAATGTGAATTACTAGCTTTTATTAGATCTTGTTTTTGTTTGTTTGTTTTTTTCTTGGAAACATTTCCATAGACCTAGATGGAGCTGATAGTAATTGTGGATAATAAAATGTTTTGTTTCAAATATGCATTTTGTTGATTGATTGTTAAGATATTGTGTTTGTCCAGCAGATGTCTCTGTCTGCTTGTTTACAGGTTCAGATTTCATACAGTATGAACCACTTATCTCTATTTATTTACTGGATTGCTGATAGCCCATTGGTAGTACAGGGTGCTATGAAGTCACCGGCCGCCATATTGGTACTCCCTAGTTAGACCGGTTGTAAACAATATGTGCACTACAGCATCAAACAGCGATGATGTTCTTATTTTCAGGGCAACTTTTAAGATAAAGATAAATTAATCACTTCAACACACGCTTGCTGTTTCCTAGCATCAGTACATTACTGTGATTTATGATAAGAAAAATAGGCACATCACATTTCATATTCAATATAAAGTCCATGGAGTCTATACAACATGTAATATAACATATACAAATCCATCACAACAAAATATGTGTGTTAATGGAGAATAATAATACTATAGTCAGACATTAGGAATAAACACACTATCTGAGATGTGCAAAAAGTCCTAAATTGATGATGTATATGTTATATACATATATTGATTACATTTTTGTACTAATTACATTATATTACAGGCATTTGTACTGCGCGACTCTGTGAGAGTGGGGAATACCAGGATGGTGACAGGTGAATTCAATTATGATTATACAAAGTAGAATTTAGGAACACAGGAATCACTGTTCAACATAGAATAATCTAGTTGAGATAATTCTTCTGAGCATTCGATTTTTTTACTTCAATTCATCTTTGACTATAAAGCTGTGACTCATACAAGCTCTCAGTGTCATCAGTCACCTGCTGTCTGCATCTTAAAACAGCTTTCACTGAACAAAATGAGCTAGAGAGTCTCATTGAGTCAGTCTAAAATAAGTCATAACCTGTTTACAAGCTACATAACTGTATAGCAGAGGTGGGCAATTCCAGTTTCAGAGGGCCGTGCCCTGCAACTTTTAGATGTGCTTTTAGTTCAGCACACCTGAATCAAGTAAATAGATTACTGAGAGGACTCTGGAGGAAATGACTGCATACTGAGAAGGTAACTCAGCTATTTGAATCAGGGGTGTTGGACCCCGGATGGATCTAAAAGTTGCAGGATACCAACCCTCAGGAACTGGAATTGCCCACCCTTACTGTATAGTTTCTCTCCTGACATCCTTTATGTTTTGCTGCCTGGGGTGGACAGCCAAATTTTTTTTGATTTTTATAAAAATATGTATATAATAATGGACTGTCCTCATAAGCTCGGAGAAAAAGAAATATACAGCCTGTGAGCTACAAGCGCAAAGAGGCTTCAGAGCCACATTTAATGATTTGGTGAACGATCCACTGAGTGGAGAAATCTGACACAAAGTCCTGTAATGAGAGGAATAAATATGAATAAGATACCAAAAAAGGCCAAAATCAAAGAGAGCAGCATTGTAATATTTATATCAGCTCTGGATATCTCCTATCTCTACTGTTAGCAGACTCATGCCTAAAATTGCAAAGGAGTTCTCATCAAGAATATAAAATTAATTCTTAAAAGGAAAAGGAGCATGTTTTGAATACTTTTCCACATGATAAAGGAATGTAGAGGCAGTCGTACCTGTGATAAATGCCACATAAAACACCCCACCATAAGGGATCCATAAGCAGTGCATATGTGTCCTGTGTTTCACCAGGACAGGACTTGCAATCCCCGGTACTATGACTGTACTCTAACACACAAAGTCATCCAAGAAAGGTAATAAGGTGTTATGCCTTCTTAGATCCCAGGAGTACAGCCACCCTCACCACCAGCACACTCATGAACCAGCTGAACATAAACGGCACAAAGGCTGATATTCTGCTGTTCGCCATGGGTTAGGAGACGCTGGTGTTTAGTCACTATCGGACTGGAGGTTTCTGAGCTGAAAACATCTTCAGAGAGCTCCCAGCGGTCTACACACAAGAAGCAAGTCCTGTCTCAAAGATTGGCGTTCCCTGTCAGTAAAATACTGACAAATGACAATATTTGGATGCTATTACAATTTCACAATTGGATGCTGGCATTGGGCTTTTGATAGAGACGAATGTACCAAAGCTTAATGAGCCGTGAGAGATTGTTAATAGCAAAAGCAAAGGATTTCATGCCATAAAGAACTTGCTTAGATGGATCATAAATGGGAAAATGAAATCTCCCTCATCAGACTGGATACACCGTTTGTATCCCAATATAAATTCAACGAGATTGCACTGGTAGAGAAGTATGAAGTGTTACCAACCAGGTTTGCCTTCACAACCTGAAAATTGAACACAAGATTAATCTGTGAGTTTGACCGATTATGTATTTAAGTTTATTTATTACAACAACCATAGGCATTAATGTTTTCTATTTACCCTCAGATATCCCAAATATTGGAATTAGGAAAGTCCAGACCAACTGGAAGTTTCCAATATATTTTAATCGCACTTTCTGACGTGTTAGCTATCTATGATATTGCCGGGCTAAAAATATTATACACAGCCTGTTTTTAAGTGATATTCAAGTCATGTCTTAACTTTAAATTGTCTTTGCATTCAGCATGTGAAAACTAATCATAAACTAAAAGCATTAGCTAAGGCATGGTACATATCAAAAATAAATTAAAAACATTAATAAAATACAGCAGTGTACTCAATGGAAACTGTTTTTCTATAGGTTTTGTATGTATAATACCCGCTATTATTTTTTGGACATTTTTAGTCATTGTCTGCTGAAAATAACTTTTATTTTCTGCATCCGGAGAGCAAGTAGAGTGAGTCAGTCTCACTTGTTGATTATTCTTCAAAAAGGATTACAATTTTATATCTTTTATATCTTCTATGTTTGAAACCTTGAAATGTGGCAAAGGTCTAAAAGCTCAAAGTGGCTAAATAGTTTCATTAGGCACTGTATCTGTTATTGGATTATTATTAGTCAAAATGTCGTCGTAGGTATGTGAAACAAAATCATGATTTGTCAAAATTAAGTCGAGTACATATGTACATCATCTTTCAAAATGTAATTTTATCATTTGCAGAATAAGTTGCAGCCTTTTCTGTTCCAGGACTGATAAACTATTTATTGCTTTGTGCATTATTAAACCAGTCACCAGTCAATCACTTCTGTTTTTGGGTTACCATCAGCATGTGCTTGGGTGAATGATTAAATGTGCTTTATTGCAAAGTACTTTGAAGTCCTTGGACTTAATAAAGAACTATATAAGCACAGGCTAGGCACAGACTGGCCATCAGAAGAGGTGGGAAAGTTCAGGGTGACCTGGTATGGCTGCTGACCTGTTCTCATGTGTTACATACTGGGTAGAACCAATAGCTCTGTTCTGGTTGCACTTAATAATAAAAAAAAAGAATAAATAGAGGTCGTGTATTTAATTCGGGTCTCTGCTTTGCTGAATCCCCCACAGACTGAACAGCAGGGATTAGGAAAAAGCAGACACACCACCTCACCCCCTCCTCTCTGTTTAGGAGGCACAGGACAAGTTAAGAGCCCTCCATTCATAGCTTGGAGCAGGAGAGATGATGTACATGAAAGAAGGAGTAGAGGGATAGAGAGTATAAAAGGAAGCGAGAATTGGCCACAAAATCCTGTAAAAATTATGTTTTCGAGCAGGTAAGAAATAGACAACATGGCAAAAACACCAGTAGAGCCTGTAAAGCACAGCTAGCTTAATAAGGAGGTTAGGGGACTAAAACTTTAATATTTTACATTTAAAAAAAGATAATGCCAATTTTAGAATGTTGTTAAGATGACTATTATATATAATTCAAATTCAGTTGAATCTAGACTTTTGTATAGCTTGAACTAATAAATTCCTATAATATTATTTAACTATTAAAATTGTTGTATTGGATGGTTTCATTCAACCATCCTGTCAAGATTAGGAGCATATTTTTATGATATGAACCTTGCCAGAGTCTATTAATCATCAGTAAGTAAATTTTAATTAACGGGTTAATTTCTGTTTTCTGGTCAAGCAGGAACCTTTTTGTAATATTTTGAGTCAGGATTGTGATAGAAACCATCAGAAGTTTATACTTTTCACCTTTAAAAATAAGTTACTGTGGAGGATTAGGAGAGTCACTGAAAAAGAAAATCAGCCATTTCAAATTTAACATTTGTATCATATACATAGAAATCCCATTTGAAACGCATTTTCCAATTGTACATTTTAAATTGAATTATCAAAGAGAAACTGCAAATTGTATTTATTAATCAGTTATTAAATACTGCAAGTAATTTCAAATCCAATTTCAAAATCAATATTGAAAAAAACCCCAAAATGATTCAGATTTTAAATAACTTTCCTAATCAAATATATGATATCTTTTTTTCGTGTTCTTTTTTTCTTACTTTATTCTCTCCATTTACCTTTCTTGTGATCCTACTGGTCTCTGTGCTCACTGAAAACCAGTTAAACCAATAAGTACTGGAAAATGCAAGGTGAATTAGAAAATTTGAGATTAAATAAGGAATTCTTTTTTTAAATGTGTGGTCAGGAAAGGTATTTATGATCAGATTTATGATCCACCCCGTTGGCCCCTGTGTAGAACCGCCCATGGAAGTCAGGGTTGCAAAGCCCCCTTTTTTTACATATATATATATATATCATCATTAAATGAACCCGTTTTTAATCTCTATACAGAGTTTATAACAGAAATTATGTAAAAGTGCAAATAAACATTTTTTTGTTTTTGTTTTTTTAGATATCTAAGTGTCTGATATTTGTGACGGGACAATATTATCCGTAGCTTTATTAAAATAAAGCAGGCTAATGTCCCGCCGAGGAGGTGAGTCACAAGGAGGTCCGTCGGACAGGCAGGCAGGGATAAAGCGGAGAGGAAGGAGGCCAGTTTGGATGGGTCTGTCTGTCTGTCTGTCTGTGGGGGGTACAGACCGGGTGACCCCCCCATCCCAACCATGATTCACGTGGAGAGGCGGAGACTTCATATCGGATTCAGCAGGCAGGCAGGAGGACCGTCCTGTTCTCACCGCTCACTAGCAGCTACCGCACAAAAAAGCAACTAACTAACCTCCGAAGCAGAGCAAAGTTTCTTCTTTGTGTCCGCCTCGTTTACAATGTGAAAAATGGCCGGAGCAAGGTAAGGAAACCCATTCTATCATTTAATGCGACATGAAGTTTGAGGTAGAAAGTTTAGCTCGTTGGAAGTGCTCGCTATCATCCCGCTGGGCGCGAGCCTCACTGGATAACTGACTAAATTTAAATAAAATTCATTACAAACATTAAATTACTGGATATAAATAGTGTTAGAAGGTTGAATACTTTCGAAATATGCTTCATTTTTCTTTATTTAATTAAGAAATATTCATAACAGTTTTGTTGCTAAAATTTTAAAACCTGATAAAGTCGAGTTTTTTTTTTTTTGTTTTTGTTTGTTTGCTAGCAGTTAGCTTAAAAAAAACCTCATTAAGAGATGAACCAGCTCTAACACATCAGCAGCAGCTGTAGTGTGACTTGAAATGTGTCCTCTAAATGATTTCCCACCAGCAGCCACATCGTTTGGATTGGCTTTGATCTCGTCCAGTAATTTGCTGGACTAACTTTCCTCTTTGCTGTGGTTTAGGAGGCCAGTAAATGTTCCACAGTCTCCATTTGTTTCTCCAGATTTCACTGGTGGCTCCTGCAGTCTCAGCCATAAGGGCTCCTTTTCCACCATCTGCTTTCAGAGCAGATGTGCTTCAAAAGTTTGCTTCATTTCATCAGGTTTCTGTTTCCACAGTAGATCCACCAAAAGCTACTGACAAATGGAGGATGCCTTCTCCTCAGATGTTCTCCCTACTGTAGGATGAACTAATTATATATGATAGTATTCTGTTATGCACGGAAGAGGATTAGGGCCAATGGAAAAAAATGTAAAAGTTAACTGATTTTTAAATTTTCTTTCAGTATGATATGAGAAAAAAGTCAGAATTCTGACTTTAATCTCCGAATTCTGACTTTAATCTCCGAATTCTGACTTTAATCTCCGAATTCTGACTTTAATCTCACAATTCTGACTTTAATCTCACAATTCTGACTTTAATCTCACAATTCTGACTTTAATCTCACAATTCTGACTGAATTCTGACAGCTAACAAACATGTTAGCATCAAGTCGTAGCTATGTCTTCTTTAGAGACTAAACTAGCTCTCTTGTTTTAATCACCTTCTGCTCCTCCGTTAATTAAATAGCATCACCAGGGACCCCTCGGGCACGTAAAAAGTCGCCTAATTCCATCATTTTCCACCAATTTGTAACTGGCCCTCTCAAACAACTTGCATATTTGTCAGTGAAGCTGAGTGCTCCCACATCTCTTCCTTCACAGTGCCCATCTACATTAAGATCCAAAATTCTGAGATTAAAGTCAGAATTCTGAGATTAAAGTCAGAATTCTGACTTTTTTCCCATATTAAACTGAAATAATATTTAAAAATCAGTAAACTTTTTTTATTTTTCAGTGGCCCTAATCCTCTTCCATAGTTATGCGACTCACTAAGCTTTCTTTTTTTCTGTATTACAGATATTTTTTTAGATTAAAACAGCTTTATTTTTTTGTCTGGGTTTGCTCTGCCTGCTGCTTTTGACTTGCTTCTATTTTCTTTGCTAGAAAAATACAATCCCACTGCATGATGCTGCCACTGCCATACATGATTAGGGGAATCAAAGATATGCTAAGTGTTAAATTCCCTGTGTGTTTTCAGGCCAAACTGTGTACATTTAGGCTGATTTACCAGAACACCTGTTCTTGTGGTAGACAAGAACGGGATTTCTTCTTGATTTCTCTTCATTCTTTTTTTTATTTTATTTCCATGCTTTTATGAAGATTTTTAGATTGCAGGATTAGTTGGTTTCCTGTGAACAGGTTCCCCGTCCTGATCTAAGGATTTCTGCATGAACATCCTGTTATAAATTCACTGGCATATCGGTTTACAGCTATATCTGGCCAGGTTACCAGCTGTGTCCTTTTTTATTTTCAGGTGATGGATTGAAGGATGTTTATTGTTTTATAACCTCACTCTGCTTTAAAAACCTCTCTACTGTTTAGTTCTGGTCCGGTCTGCAGTGTGCTTTACGCTGCGTTCAAGTTTTACTCTGTAGGAGGAATTTCCGATCTTTGAGTTCAAAATTTCAACTGAAAGTCCGAATAACGTGTCATAAGGTTGGGGCTTCCTACTTCCAAATGGATTCTCCTCACATCCACAGAAGCTGAAAATATTTACTTCTTTTTTGTCTTAGCTGTTTTGGGATTTTTATTTTATTTTATTTTTTTATGGATCTAACATTTATTCAGTTATTCACATCTCTTTTAAGTGATAGCTCAGAACATTGTCATGGTTGCAGTAGTGCTGTTTTTTTTCTTCTTTTTTTACTCTGCTAATGTAGGCTAACATGTGGATTTAAATTATTAGATAAGTGATGAGCTATGCAGGATTTTATTTAGCCTGTCATAGTAAAACAAGACTATACAAACACGCGCCTCATTTTCAGGTTGCTGGTTTTTTTTTGCTTTTTTTTAGTTATAAAAAACATTTAACAAATGTGTTTTCTTTTCCTTTCTCTTCTCAATAATGCACCACTTTTTGTGTGTCTTGCATGTAAAAACTCCCTGATGTACGGAAATATTCAAAGGTCTCTGAATACCTTTTTTTATGCCTGTTGTATACGTATTCACTGGGTATTGTTATGGTTCAATTGATGGATCTGTGGTGACGAGAGTGGTTTATCTGTTTTATTCCTGCTCCTACATGTGTACCTAGTGGTAACTTTATATGCCGTCAGACCACATGTTGACATCTGTTCCACATACAAAATCTGAAAAAGCGGAGCTATTGATGTTGTTTACATAGCCTGAAGCTGTTGGTTTGGCACAGCGTGCCAATATGGCTTCTTGGGTGCAGCAGGTCACACCGCCCCCAACTTCTACTGCTGCCTACCTCTTGATTCCTAGTGACACCAGCCTGGTGCTGCTCTTCAAAAGTTCTTCTCTCCATAACATAACTCTGATCCGTGTCTTGTTGTTACCGCATAAAGAATTAAAGAATTTCTTTCTTTTACCAGCTTGTTGATATGAATGGCTGGGATCACAATAGGCCGTTAGCTTAGTGTTTACCCTGATGGGTCGCTGCAGCAGTTCCACACAAAGCGGGGGGTGAGTTGATTTACACACCCCTTACACTCCGGGCAAAACGAATCCAAATTGAGTCAAAGACAAGCCCGGACATTTCTCCTGAGATTTTGACTGCTGTGTAGACATTTTAGAAGTATTTTTTTTTACTACGATTGGGCCTCTAAAACACTTGGACATATCAGAGATGTCACCAGGATTTAATGTTTTTTGCTGGATGTACTGTAATCCTGTTAAGATCCACAGATCAGCACTGTTGAACCCAACACGCCTCCCTAATTTCACTCTGGTTCTCTGAGACTCTGTAATGAGGTTAAGGTGATTCAGTCAAACATGTTTATCTTCACCTGTTTCCCCCTTTTCCTCTCTGGTAATCCGGATGGGTTCTCTTACCTGCCTACAGTTTCCCCAAGGCTAAAGTGGAAAGTGCTGATCATCACTCAGCAGCATTAAAGAGGATAATAACTTGCTGTACATGTCAATAGACATCTGAATGAGTGAGTCATGTTTTTGAAATAGTTCAGCCTTTTCTTATAATGTCAGCGGGCTGTCGGGAAACTAAAGTTAATGACTTGATTCATTCATGATGTGAATAAAATTGAGTAAAAGCAATGCCAGATCTTGAAGTTCTGTCATTTGGAAAATATTAATCGCTCCCTACATGCTGATCCCCTACGATGGCCTCCTAAATCCTCTTCTCCCATGGGGCAAACTGAGCGCTAACATCTTCACCAGACTGCTCTGGGTTTCTAATCCAGGAGGCTCTGTGTCTTCACTTCCTCCTGAGGAGGACAGTACTAACGGATGTGTGTATCCTGGCTGGCTCCTCATCCGCCCACTGACCCCTGCTTTTACCTCGCAACGCTGCGCCCTGATTACACTCTGGTGTCGTTTGTCACGTCATCTGAAAAACGATGTTTAAAAACTGCTGCTGGGGGAAAAACAAGCAGGTCAAGAGTTGATCAAAACTGAGGCTGAATGCTTGGATATGGTTATTGAAATGTCTAGGAATGTAGCCCTGATTTATTTAGCAAGAAAAGGTTTGTAGATTGAAGCTCTTAATGTTTAAACTGGATTACTTATATTTTCTAAGGACAAAAAACAGAATTGGATTTATCTGGTGTGAACAAGGGACCCCATTGTTCGCTTTGTGACAGCTGGTGTACCGGACAGAGATGGAGGTTTGTCTGTGGTAAGCAATCTCAACCCATCCTCTGCCTCTTCCTGCTAACGTTTTACTCCAGAGTCATATCTGAACCCACACGTCTAAATATGTTGCTCAGCTAACAGATAGTGTTGCATTTTAGTAATGATTATAAATTAAGCCAAGCAATCCTAAACAGGAGGGAGGGTGGGGGTTCCTGAAGGTCTGGTGGGAGAATCCAGGATGACGGACATGAGAAATGTCTCCTCAGTTAGTCTGGAGGCTGATGCTTTGGGTGTCTGAAGTAACTTTGAAGTGCAGGAGCTGTTGAGGGGTTTAGGTGCTTTTATCTCACAGCTCATGGAGAATCATTTAGCTACAGACGCTTTGGCAGCTCCTGGAGGTGAATTCACTCAGGCCATGTAAAATCGCCTTTTGGAAAGGAGTCTGGGAAACACTGGTTCTAAGGTGGCTCAGTGACCCTGTGGGATCCAGTCTAACTCTGTGCCAAAGGAGAAGTGGAAACCATCTCTTGTTTTGGATTTGGGCAGCTGGTGTTGGAGGTCACCCCAGACCTATCCTACATGACTTAAACTCCTCCCTCTATCCTCGCTCTGATTGGCTGGACTCCCCCTCCTGTGGTGGAAGCACAGAGACCTTCTTGAGCGGAGGTTCGCTTGTTAATCTGACAATGGCTGCCTTTGTTTAGTGTCATCAAGGCTTCATAGGAGGGTTTGTTTCTAAGGCTTTGTAATGCATATGGTCACGAGTCTTCGTGGGACATTCTTATTTAGGAGGCACCGCAGTTTTCCACTTGGAGAAAAGCTCATTAGACACATGCGAGCTACAGTTACCGATATATACCAAACGTTTAACCCATTATTAGTTTGATTTCCTTTCTTTTTTTGATGTCAAACAAGCAAAAGGGTGCCTTTGTAAAACTGTTATAGTGCTCAAAAGACTTGAAGTACCATTGCTGGAAAAACTGTAGAGTTGATGTTTTTTTTGTTTTATGCCACTTGCAACTTGTAGTTGTCATCATCTTTAAGGTTATCCAATTGTTAGTCTCACTTGTGAAATCAGTATGTCACTCAACATCTGGTTCATCTTTGTTTATAACGGAGTATCTTTTGGGGCAAACAGTGCAGATTGGAAAAGGTTAAGTTTTTCTGTTTTTTTTGGTTGTTGTTTTTTTTTCATCTTGCCTGGTTTAAATCCTGCACTCAAACTAGGCTTAATGTTGAAAAAACTAAATGACACTAAAAGTTGTCTAAGTTTGTGTCGGCCCTGCAGCGTTGTGAGGAAACTGGTCCGTCAGGTTGTTGCACTTGTAGGTGTGTCACTGCGGCGAGTCGGAAATATCATCTATATCAGTGATGCTAGACGACACGGCTAATGGAGATCACTCAAAGACTGTTTACTCTTCTCCACTGAGTGACAATGACATCTATGTCGTTTGAAAAATGTTTTTAGAAGGGGAACAGTTTCCATGTATGTGTTCATATAAAACAATGAGCCAGTCAACACTCTTAGCCACCGTTCCAGCCACTTTTAACTGTTGCTACTGTCTTATCCAAATGTTTCAGAGTGAATCTGGTCAGAGGAATAAGAGCCCAGGAGGTCGTCAGACAGACAGACAGGCAGGTAGCTACTTAGCTGCTAAGTATTAAAAAGGGCTTTCCGTCTTCTCCCACCCCTGCAATCTCTGTTCGCTCACATAAGGCAGCCTTTACATGCTTTGGGTGTGTAACACAACCCCCTCACCCCCCTGAACCTGTTTTCCAAAGTTGCAGAGGAATGGACATTAACAACTGCTGAAGATCAGGGAGGAACAGGAAACTGGAGGAGGTTTAAAGCAAAGGAAAAGTCTGTGGTTTAGTTTAAGCCATCGTTTCTCTTTAACAAGCCAAAGCATCGGTTTGCATTTTTCTTTTTTTTTATTCTTTGAGAACCTAAGGAGTCTTTTACTGTAGCGGATGTTTAAAAATGTTTGCTGGGACTCCTAAAATCAGAGTTAAACAGTTAATAGTGAAGATGGCTGGCAGTTGTTTGCAGCCTTATGTGGATCTGCTATAGATAACCAAAACTGCTACAGACAGATTGGGATAAGTAAATGAAGCCTAGCATTAACTTTTATGTAAACTTCTGCAGGATAAATACCTCCTAGACACCAGTTACTTTCTAACAGACTTGTAGCATTCATATCATTTAAAGGTCGTCACATTACATCCAGGTGTAATATTGTATTAGGTCTGGGATCTATGCAGTACATAAGAAGCGTAGTTTTCAACCTTCCTCAGTTTGATCCCTGTAATCAAATTCGGTGCCACTGATGCCTTCATAAACCATCTAATTGGTAAAATAACAGTATAATTTAACTTCTTATACATTCAGCTGCGGCCCAAAGCCATCACGGGTCGGTTGGTGACCGTCAACCAGAGAAACACGGTGATGAAATTGTCATGCTGCGGGAAAACATTTCTTCAGCTGGGACAGGGAAACTGATCCGAGCTGATGGGGGAAGACTTTGCCAACATTGTACAAAACACTGCTAAGTCGTTAGATAATCCACTTCCTGGTTTGGGTTTATTGCCTGTCAGCATTGGTTCTACTGCATCTTAAAAAAAAAGGACCCTCATTGTTGGTCTTGTCAATCAGTGTGACCTTTCCTAGATGAATGGGGATTTGTTTAGGCAACTGAAAACACACTAATAAACCAGTTAAGTATAAACAAAAGATCAGATGTTCCTTTGTATAAACAAAAACTTGGCAAAGCACCATTCCACCACATCTTTAAGATGAACTGTTTTCTTTATGTGCATTTGTCCATAAAAAAAGGTTTGAACAGTTTTACCCTAGAAGTTGGTTGCATTCACCTTGACATTTAGTAGTTAAAGCAACTGTAGTTTTCTCTGAAACTGTAAAGAAGTGTAGCTGAGTACAAGGCGTGCTGCGGGTGTCCTGCTCCTACTCCCTCTGACATGAGAGGAATGGGAGGTGTTAAACAAAAGCCCCAGAGAATGTGTGAGCAGCAGGTGCAGGACATTTTTCTGTCATGTGAGGTATGTGCACTCTCCCATCTCTGGATTGTTCTGGACATCTGGGTGGTATGTTGGAGCTCCGTCATGCACGTTGCACCTCATCCTGGCCTGTTTTATTTTTTTTCTACAGGAAGACTTGGTTTTTTTATCCCAACCCCCAGTCCATTTGGTTCAGAGCCGTTTACTCTGAAACTGTGGCCCTCGTCACGCCGCAAAACAGGAGCATGTGGGGTTTACAGTTACAGCTACTGGAACCGCTGCCAAGCACTCTGTGGACCCATATCCATGCTGTTGCTTTACAATATTTAGATAAGCAGGTTGCTTAGCAGCCATCCCGAATAGACTTTGTTCATGGTTTATCCATAACCAAACAGAATCCTTTTTTTGGCAGATCATGTCTTGTATTACATTCACAGGCCTCTGCATGCTCTGTAGGGGGAAATAACACAGTAGTAACTGTGTTGCACAATTCTAATTCTTAATCGCTTTTAGCCGTCTGAGATGAATTTTAAAACATCTGCGTTTCCCTGCATCACCGTCTTATTTTTAAGCCAGTAACCAGGCAGATAGGCTGGTTCCTGTTTTTAAATAGGCAGCCCTTCTGTAAATACGCCGGTAAAGGGTGGACCCAGGCACTTGTTACTGGGCTTGACGATCAGGGTGCTAAGGTTTCCTGGATGAATGGCGAGCCCTGTGTGAGAACTCCGCCTGCCATGCTCGGTCAGGAACGGTAGCAAGCAAGAAGCTCAAAGCGGGCCGTTATTAGAGGAGGTTCTAGATTACCTTATAACTCCCTGCTTCTCCGCTTTTCTCTGTTATCTCTCCATAAAAAGTGTTGAGACAAGCTCACTCAGTAAGGGCCTCGCCGGGCCCTGTCTCTGGAGGTGTCCTATCGGGACATCAGAAAATGCCAAAGTGGCAATGAAGCAGATCGCTGCAATGAAACCATTACTTGATGATGTGATTAAATCCTACAGCTGGAGGTCAGGCAGTTACTCTCTGGGTTTGCAGTCATTCTTTCTCTCTCTTTGTTTTGTCTCTTTGTTGAAATCAACAACTGCACTGGTATTCAAACCCAGAGCTGGACAATGACATGGTTTCTCTTTGCCCTATTTTTTTCTCTTAGAGGCTGTATTGTCCAGCCCTCTATGTTTACAGCTACTGGGAAAAGTGCCATTTACACTTTGGCGTTGCCTCCTAACAATGGGGCAGATTCCATGCGTCGTGTTCTGTTGTTTCCCTCACTCTGGGAAACTGCCCTCACTCCCAGTTATTTTTGGAGCTGACGGTAAAATCTCTGATGGATGTCTCATTTCTCCCACAGAAAACTTCTGGCACACGGTGGCTGAGACTGATATAAAGGTTGGGAAGGTGTATGTGTCCCTCTTGGTCCTAATGCTGGGTTTACAATTTAAGCAGTATTATTTTTAGCTGCTGCCAAAGAGAAAAAAAAAACCATAAGCATGCAGCTGAAGCGTCTCCTTGACCTAAATGAGAGACGGAGACCCTGTGTCGGACATGAGCCAACTCCTGCTTACCTCAAACCCACACTAGAATAAAGCTGAACATTAGATTTCATAGCAGTTTTTTCTGAACTGTCACTAGATGCATAATAAACAATTTTTCAGTGAACAAGTCCAGGCGATGCATTGAAGCCGTCATATTAAGAGTTTGCTTTAAGAAAACTCAGACAAAAAATTCCATTCCCTAAACTGAGTGTGAAACAGAAACCTGTCTGCTTCAGCTGGAGTTCCCCCCCCCTTTAAGGTAAATCAGGTGCTGTTTTCTCCAAGCATTGGACGTCATGTAATTTTAGATCAATATAAAGCGTTCCTGTTGGAGCTGAACCTCAGCGAGCTGGTGCAGACTGCATTCCAGTCCATTTATGAACATTTGCAGCATGAAGCACATTGATATGAGTCCTCATCTGTTCTCTGTATTTTTCCCCCCGCTGCCTAGAGCTGATGTAACTGTGGTTCATTTGCATACATCACATGCTGATAATATTACTTACAGGTACTATGCTAGTTGAAATTTTTTTGTTGCTATGAGGAGATTGCCAAGATTTCTAACAGACTATATGTTTTGGGGGTTTTTTTTGTTCATATTCTGCATGTTTTCATCCATACATGCTGTTTTTCTGGTTATTCCAGCATCCTGCAGTTTGTAGACTGCATGTTAGGTAGAGGTCATTAGTCATTTTAGGAGTAGAAGATGCATCCCTACACAGTATAGGCTACAGAGTATTTTTTTATTCAACAGAGCTTTTGCTAATACTTTAAAGCTAATATTTATTTTGACATTTTGAATTGAGTGGTGCATCTTGTATAATAGATTATGGTAAAATGGAGTGGCTAGCATGTCTAATTTAGCCATCATATTGGTTTCAGTGCTAAATGGATGGTGGTGGTAACTGGGCCGCAGTTGATTGTTTCCACAGCCTGAAGCTCCGCTTTGGTCAGGAGCTTAAAGGGGGATTCATCTGGAACAGCTAATAAAAACATTGTTTTTTTGTTTGTTTTTTTTTTTTTTCCATTTTTTGAGTCGCTAAGTTAAAGTAGTCCTGTGTATTGCTCAGGAATGGAAAAATGTGAATACATAAATGTTACCGATCATTAATGCTGTTGGTCATTTTAAAATCGGCAGACGGTTTTGATTAATCCTCCTTTTAAAAACTGTGTTAAACTCAGATTTTCCAGAGCTTCTGGTGCTGATGAGCGATCAATTAGGGCATGTGATTGTGCAGTTGCTGGGATAAGTAAAATATTTGTCTTAAAGTGCTGCGCTCTTCAACAAACCCAGAACAAAACAGAGGAAGGATCACTAATTAGATGAGACGTTTATGGTGATGTAATGACTTTGGCTTGGCTCTTAGGTGGTGGAATAGCAGAACCAGTTAAAAACAGACTTTAGCACAAGTTTTAGTTGGGAACGTCAACCGGTTTGGTGTTTATAAATCCCCCATAAATTAACCCCATGATCGATCAGTGAACTACCTACACCATGTCTTGCCTTGAGCTAAATCAATTTAGCAATTCAATTGTAATCCCATTAATTCAAACTTATCTTTTATTTCTATTTCTGAAGTAGATTTCTTAATGGAACATTCTAGATTTTTTTCCCCCATTATTCCTTAATGTTAAGTGCCTAAGGTACCTACTTCTGCTGGTGTCAACAGAGCCCAGCAGGCTAGCTCTCAGCTTTAACTGCTATTTATTTACCTAAAGGGAGCAGTACTTCCCAACTGCTGCGGCCCCATCCCTGACTGCTGACCCCCAAATCCTTCTCTGCTGCTCGCCTCTTCAGGATGTCCAGCAGCTCGCTATGGTCTGTCACTGTTTGGACGTTTGGAGTCACTGAGAGCTCAGCTTGTCAGTGTGGGAGCGCCTCATTTAGAGATTGGGAGCAATAAAAGGATGAAGGCTCTGGTATGTGTGTGTGTGTGTGTGAATGTTAAGTTCGCTTTGAATGCCCCATTATATTCCCGGCGTCCCACCCATGAAGTGTTGCGGATCTAATCAGTCTGTAAGTCATCTCCTAATAGTTTGCTCTCACCGTCTGTCCTCTGGATTAGTTTGTTCTCTCTGCCCTTTTTGGTAAGAAATGTTGGTTTCTTATCGATTCAGGCAGGCAGAATCAAACGACATGAGTCCTAAAAAAGGTTTGGGTTTGTATGAGGGGAGCAGATGGCGTTTCAGCAGAGACCACAGGACCACATGGTAAAATGGTATGTGGAAGACCCCTATAGTCCCTATAAGGTTTGCTCATTTTACCTGTGTTTTATCAAAGTGCCTGAGGCTGCTTCTGGCACCAGATTAAATAAAGCTCACTTCTTAAACCCGGATGAACAGGTACCGCTGTTTTACTTAAGGCTTTACCTCTAAAATGGAGAACAGCTGTTGTTCCCATCGGGCCGCAGCCAAGAAGGGTGACGGCTTGAATCTGGCAGAGCTGACTGGCACCGCTCTTCAGTGTCTATTTCGGACCCCGAGTTGAGCACACAAGTGGAGAGTTGGCATGAGAGCAAGGAGCACATATGTGTAATTGATGGACTGCGTAGGTGCTCTGATCCACGCTAAGCTCCTTGCTCCTTCTGAGCAGCCCAGGTAGTCTGGACAGCAGGTCTACTAACAGAGCAACTGAGAGGAGAGAAGCTTTTCTTCCCCGAGCTGCAGGCTGGGAAAGCGTCCAAATCTCCCGCAGATTCCGGTGACACCAGTTCATCCCCACAGGCTCTTTCTGCCAAAGATATTTAGCTGGAGTTGGGTGGGACGCTGAAGAAAAGAAAGGATCTTCAAGTGTTCATTGTGAGAGAAGGGAACAGATTATACGTTGGGTGTTTTGGACATGGCTGCTTGCAGGAGGCTTTTCCCACGTGAATTGGGCTGGATTTTACTGTGAACTAGTTAAAAAGGACACAAAAAATGAGTTTAATGTAAGTA
Organism: Cyprinodon variegatus; assembly: GCF_000732505.1. NCBI lineage: Eukaryota > Metazoa > Chordata > Actinopteri > Cyprinodontiformes > Cyprinodontidae > Cyprinodon > Cyprinodon variegatus. The sequence goes on along the minus strand of NW_015150905.1, from coordinate 314,717 downwards.
AGTGACCTGGATACACAGCCTAGCAGTGTTCTCATGCTCTTTAAATAGGATAACATGCATCCCTTTATTTTATTTTGATAAATAAGATGTCTACATGTTGATTTCAACATCTAACTGGAGGGTTTTAGACATCTGTAAACAGAAGCATCACATTCATCCATTTTGAGTCTTGCATTAACATTATGTGAACTTGTCTTTTGAAAAAACCCGCTAAGGGAAAAAAAAGAAAGCTACAGTAAAGAAAATGATTTAATCATAATTTCTGTTAATTTAGGTGAAAATAAATGCTTATTGTTAAATGGATTATAAATCTAACTGCTGCACAACGGTACCTATTCCTCTTTATACATAGTTGGACGCGGCCTCCGCTTTTGTTATACATACCAAGTGACGCTCATGATGGGAGGTCTTATTTGAAAGCTGCTTTTAAATCCTCAACTTGAGAGAAATCAGAATAGTCAAAAAGCAATGTTTGTGAAAATCTGAAAGCAGTAAGAATAATCCACCTACACTAAAAACTTGTATCTAGCACTTAATGGTTTGCTTGCTGCAGCTCTAACTTTTCTTAATGGTTCTTGTTACTTGCAGCATGCAAAGACAGTAAAACCCCGGTAAAGATGTTCCTCTTGCTGAGTTGTTCTTTACGTTTTGGTCCAACATTTTATCATGTTCCTTCAGTTTGACCCCAATAATTCAGATTTTCTCAGTGACTATTTTTAACAATTCAAATAATTTCCTCTGAATATGGTCGAATCCTTCAAAACTGTAAAATACATTTTTCTAAAGGTCTTTTAAAGGATATATATATTTAAATAAATAAATATATATATGTAAGCTTCTTAACTTAGTCGTTTATAGCCTGATGAACAAACTCATACCGTTGAAGCTTTTCTGAAGTACAGTGGAAGGAAAAGCTGGTTTGGGTTTTTCTCCCTGCATCGCTGTCTCCTGCTCTCCTGCTCTCCCTACATATCTGTTGGTTTCCTGCTCCTCCTCCCTCCTGCCGTTTCTTTTGTGTCCTGTATGCATTGTGCTGAGTTGGCGGTTGCTGCCCTCTGATTGTAGTTGAGCTCTTTGGTTTGTGTGGTACACCCAGAGCGTATGGCTCTGCTCAGGCCCTGTTGACTCCATATTCGGCCCCCCATCGACATTTCCACCTGTCTCTTGGTATGTGGGAGCGTGCGTAACGCTCCATCACTCCAAATCTCCACAGTTCAGAGATGACATCACTGAAAAGGCACAGATGGGTTCATACGGGGAGCACAGAAATGAGCTCTCTGTCCATATGGACACGTGTGTTTTTGAACCTCTTTGTCTGCCAAAGGATTCGTACTCAGGCTGGATTGCACGCTCTCAAGGCGAGTGGTATCCCATGGGGAAAGTTGTTTTAACCTGCTGCTAACTCTTTACCTTGTCTCTTGTCTCTCTTCAGCTCTGATTGGGTGGAGATCCTGGAGCCACGCTCCCGGGAGCGCATGTATGTGAACTTGACCACCGGTGAATGCGGCTGGGATCCCCCTCCTGGTGTTCCTGTCCGCCAGGCAGACGGCAATCAGTGGTGGGAGCTGTTTGACCCACACAGTGGCCGCTTCTACTACTACAACTCAACAGGGCGCCGCACGGTCTGGCATCGACCGCAGGGAGCCGACATAGTGCCACTCTCCCAGCTGCAGGCCATGAAGCGGTGCAGCGATGCCAGGCAGGCTGGAGGGGTCTCTGAAGACCATCACCACCGCCCTACCACCGGCAGCATCGGCAGCGTGAGAAGCCAGGGGCGCTGCACCCCTCTGGCGGAGCGGGACGGTGACAGCCCGCTCCCCACTGCCCTGGAGCCCTCTGAGCCAAGAGCTCACTCCGAGCTGGATCCAGCTATGGACAGCCGAACGAAGGGAGATGGAAGCAGCACTGAACATGACACAGATGATGGCAAAGACCCGCAGAGGTAAGCGATTTAACCTGAAAGGACTTATTCCAGATTAGGTTTAGTCATTAGAGGCTCATGTTACCAGAGGGAGGGTGAGGAAACATGATAGTGATCGTAGCAGATGTCGTTGCTGTTTGCAAAGATGCAAGATTATGCTGACTTTTACCCATGTGGGTTAGTCTCTGCTTTTTTTTGTTTTCTTTTTCACTTATCTGTGCAGTCCACACTTCCCAGGTTTCCATAGGATTGCTGGTGAACCGTGCTTTCCCATTTGAGCAAATCGCTACCAAATGGGGAAGAAAAAAACTGGTCAGCTATATTAGAGAGCACGTCGTGTCCCCCAGCGGCAGTGTTGCTGGTGCAGAACGAGCAGCAACAGTGAGGCATTCAGAGACCCCGTCATGTGCTCGGTGTTGCGGCCCCATCTAAACCACATCTTGCCGCGTCCAAGTCAAATACCAGACATGCCACTTCTGTTTCCCCTGGCTATGGGCCACTGAGGCTATCTCAGTGTCCCTCTTTGTGCTGACCACCGCTCCGCTCAGATGCAATCCTAATTTCATTTTCCTAAACCAAATCCAGGCTCGGGGCACTAGAGAACTGTAACCCCTCTAATGTGCATGAATGAGAGGCATGCAAGAGAATGTTGTGGTGGTTAATAACAAACAGAACCGCCACATTCTTGCTGCTTATGAGCAAGTCTAACCCCAAGACTTTTCTGAGGGGGGTTAGTTTCTTCTCGCGCTGCCTTTCTCATTGCTGGTATCTTCCATTTCATACTTGGGTGCTTTACAAAGATGGCAGAGGAGTTAAGTCGGTGTCAAAGGCCTTTAATAGCTGCGTCCGTCATCTGACAATGGATGTACAAAAAAAATGTTTTTACTGTTCCAAAGACCTTATTTGGGCATAGTGAGGCCTTTAACACCTATTCTGATCCCAGTTGGTTGTGTTTCCACCAATACTCAACCTGAGCTGCAGCAGTAAAAACTAAAGCTGTCCACGCTCCAGTTCCCTGCTGGGCCAGAGGAAAGAAACGCTCCGTAGGTAGGACTGACAGCCAGTCAGATGATTGAAACAGTTTTAATCCTTTCTTCCATTCCATCCACATACTTTAAAAATAAAAGTACTCCACACTTTTCAGATTTTGCAAGTGTGCAGAAAAAATGAATTTTTTATTTTTTCGGTTGGAATGTGACGAAAAAGTTTTGACGGTATTAATTTTTACCTCCACTCTAACAACTAAGTTGTCTTCGACCAAATTGGTCTGTCCTTAAAACAATAGCCAGCTGTGCTCCTGATGAAGAAAGTCGAGGAGCATTTAGTGGACAGGATGCATACCCTAATTAGCCATATGGTCCTTCACATGCTCACCACCCTCCATCTCTCAGCAGGTAATTGGAAACCACAAAACGCACACAGGGCCGTGGAGAATGCTTGAAAAGGGGCCTTCCATGCTGGTTTGAGATGAACCACTTGTTATTGCCACTTCTACTTCTGGTCATCATTTCACATGCATGCAAGGGTCATTTCCCTTTTTTTGTGTTTCTCAGCTTTAACCCTTGGGCTATTCTGAACATGTCTCTACATGTTCCTTTTTCTTTCAGCACAGTTTGAATAAAAGGTTTTAAAACCTTTTTTTTTCTTTGGAAAAACAATGCAGAAATGGGGCAGGCCCAAATCTTTCAAAACGGCTGTCCTTTTGTCGCGGATCATCAGTACATCCAGTCAGAACAGTTTCCTGACAGCTTAGTGTTAGTAAAAGTCATGAAGCCGACTCGTCTTCCGTTCTCTTTGTATGAAGAGTCTACCTGTGTTTGGGTGCTTTCACAACGCCAACTGTAGCTGCCTTTCAATTCTGTCTGAGAGCCAGATCTGTGAATCATTGAGCAGGTCTTATCACATGTTACTGTGTATCTAAGCATGTGCAGTATATCAGGGAAGTACCGTGAACTCCACGGAGAAGCAAAAAGTCACCCCGGTGAGAAGGAAGATGACGTAGGAATGGAAAGTGGAAGAAACAAAATAACATACCTGGGAAATACATCAGTCTGCATAGTTTTCATCAAGCTGCAAACCAAAGTGAACCCAGAGAAAGGCGTGTATGCTTCTGTTTATGTACATAGTGGCTGAGTATGGACGTGTTCCTATTGGTTGCACACCTGTGAGGTTCATAGGGACACAAAAGAGTTGCAGACGGTTGACTGCTTGTTTTAAATCCACCCAGAAGTGACTCCAGGTAGTTTACATTTGCTTCATAGCACTCTTTTGTCTTAGGTTTGGCCCTGAAGCAGAATAACCCACTACAGGAAACAAAAGCATTCTTAAACATGGTTCTGCCCCAGGGTGAACAAGAAGTTAACACACGCTGAATGGAGCAACATTTAGGTTTTTTGGGGGTTTTTTTTTTACCTGTAGATCCCCTCTGATTTATTGCTGTAATAATCAAACAAAAGAAATTCACAGTATTGGTCACATGAAAAGTCACATTCTGGTTGAGGTTTGATTTCCTGAAAATGCTGGGTTTTCTTATCAAGTAGGGTCCACTTCTCTTACAGCAGAAGCTGGTGAAATTGGTTTTATCATCTCAGTTTTAAGTGCTTTTTGGTTGGTCAGTCTGGAGGCAGAAACGGCTAATTGTCGGATATATTTTTATCGAGGGTTCAAATGTCCACTACCCTTTTTTGTCTCTCCCTCTTCTCTCTTTTTCTTATGTTTAGTTACCGTCAAAGTCCAATAAGAACTCCCATTCATTTTCAATTTCTGACAGCAACGTCATTTTGTTTTCAATTTAAAGAAAAGGTTAACAGAGAAATTTGATTTATTCATATATGGGGCTACTGTGGTAATCTCTTTATTTTTCCTTTTGCTTTTAGAAATTTTACAAAAGTCTAGGTTTATTATAATTTTTTTTCTTCAGATTTCTGATAAACGTAAAACTCTTAATTGGTTAAGAAAAACCTGACTTATACAGAGGATTTTTAATATTTAACTAAGTTTTAACATAATAAACCAGCACTCATCTTCCTGCCAGACTCAGTATTTCACTTTCTGTTTTTGTGGAAGGGTTTTGAAGGGGATTTTGCAAATAAAATGTTGGCACACAAGCCAACGTATATAACAAAGATCCAAAACAAAGCAGCTTCCTCTCATACATTAGTGAGTAAGAGGCTGTGAGCTCTGCGAGCCGAATCACTGCTGGGGTTTATTTAGGAAATGAGGGCGCGTTTTATGGGCTAGATAAAGATTTTAATGAATCACGTATTCGCTTGGCGTTTACTATGAGAGCAGAAGTCTTTCAAGCTTTTGATGTCGGAGGACGTAGTGGCAGAGTTTTAACACACACTGGAAGGACTTGTTTTATCTCCCCTCTCCTGGTGTGGTAAGCTCCTTTTTTACTGATCTTTATAGAGGCTGTTTTAAGTCTGCTCTTTTAAAGGAATCTTTTTTCTTTTTTTGTTACTCCCTTAAAAAGAAAGCTTGTAGCATTTATGGTCTGTACTTTGGTCTTGTTGAAGCTAAGTGTTTGTTGTTTTTTTTTCCCTTTCCATTTTTAAACCCTTCGCATCCACATAATTGCAAAGTTTATGTCATCCTCCAGAGCTCGATTACAGACATTCAATGTGTCCAGAACCTCTATTGTTTCAGCTCTTTTTGTCTTTTTTTTTTTTTTTTTTTTCAAGCCGTTCTTACAGTAAACGCGCTCTATCTGCTTCTGGAATGTGATATTTCTCAAAGACTCGATGGCACCAGGTCTCAGCTGACCTCAGCTCTGACCCCTTCATAGCAGGTCTATTTCTACGTCCTACAGCGCCGTTGTGTTGCTGTTTTGTCTCAGATTATATTTCCGGGAGTAGACGCTGACTACAGATTCAGCGAATAATCTATTATTGGACCTGCTGAAAGAGCTACAGATGAACTCTCAGGTTGTGGAGACTGGTCTCACTGGAATCCACTTGGGTTTGATTTTCATCCTGCTCCTTCAGAGCGACCCGACTTGACTGTCCTCTGACCCAGCCTGGCACTCCTTTCAGAGCCGGTCTGCAGGAGCCTCGGATCCACACAGCTGCTAGACATCTCGACTCAGGGGAAGGAGGTGTGTCCTTTCAGCTGTTGCGGGACAGCTGGCTCTCTGTTGGTCTCTTACAGGAAACGGGATGCTACCAGCTCCCCCTAAAAACCCCTTATGGTAGTTGATGTTGTCATTTGATATTTCAAAAAAGGATTCTGAAAGTCAAAGTTAGAAATCGGCCTTGAACACCAGCCGGTTGGTGTGTTATCATCTTTAATGATTCCTCTGTGTCATAAATTTCCTTCCTTTTCACCGATCCCATTGGTCTGCTCTGTGAAGTGTTTGTGCAGCAGAAACCTGGTCTGCGTGACCTCATTTCCTCTTCCTGTTCAGCAAATGTTAATAATAACCTGTTTTTGTTACCTCGCTGTTCTCATCACATTTAGGAATTTCCAAATCCATATTCCTGTCTTATGAAGCAAATTGGCTAATGGCTTTTCCAGTGTTGTTTGAGACATGTCCCCTGAAAGCAGCGAGTTACAGAGTTAAACTGAGATTGAGATTATTCCCAAAGGCAGTACAGTGGGGCGCTAAAGTGTTTATACACCATGGAAGCAATAGCATGGTGCTATTGGACTACAGGGAGATGAAATTGTAGTCTGTGGTTTGGTGGATGGAGTTAAATACAGGGCAGTCCTAGATAACAACCTGTTAGAGGGGGAGGTTCACCTTCCAGCAGGGCAACAACCCTTAATATGCAGACATCACTACAGTTGAACTGGTTAAATCAAAATATATGAATTTTATTAGAAAGAGGTAAGCATTCAGATCTAAACCCAACAGAACATCTATACCAAGACCAGATTAAAATTGGTGTCCATCCACTCTGACTGAGATTGAGCTATTCTGCAAAGAACAATGGGCTAAAATCTCAGTCTCCAAACGAGTAAAGTTGTTGGAAAACCACTCCCACCAGTGAAAGATGCTTCTGGAAAGAACTGACCCAGATGTGCTAAATAGAAATTCATAGGTTTCACAAAAAAAAGGAAATGGGCATGGTAAAACCTTCAAAGGAGCTCTGAGATTTAACTTGATTTATTTCATCAGATTAACTCATTTGCTGTCAGAGCAGCTCAGAGCTTATCTGATTTAACATTTCTTTATCACATGAAACCTCCTTGTTCTGAACCAAAGGGTTTGCAAATGAGGGCTGTTCCCAATTGAACAGTTCTCACATAATCTAAGCATTCTGAAGGTACCCAAGTAAACTTCTGTGATAATGGGGAAAAAAGCCTCTTGTCGGCTAACACCTCACAAGGCAAACAACAAACCCTTTTCTAAACCACTTTCTTTGTGGTTGGTCAGAGTGACGCCCAGGCCTGCTCTGCATTACGTAACCCGGATGCTGCAGGACTAACCAGAGGTCAGAGATGGCTCTTTCTCCGTCTGCTTCTTGATCTCCATTGCTACCATTGAGAGCGGCGTCTCCGTGACGATGGCACAGCCATGCATTGTGTTAGGCTCGACTCACTGCCACAAAGACCCCTGAAAGAGCCCTGAGGAATTCCAGCCTTCCCGCTCATTCCCTCGCTGCACTCTCCCACGACTAATCCCCACCCCTTCTCATTTACACACACACACTGTGTTGTTTCTCTACACTAAAATTACCAAAATCACCCCCATGTAGCTTTGGGTTTTCTCAGCACTGTGTTGGTCCAGATTTTGGAATCAGACCTTTCATTAACTGGGGTTACAGTAGTATGCAGCGAAATTACAAGCCTTAAAAAAGAAACTGGATACAATTTACAGCTTTATGTTGGGGTGAAATCATTTTGATAGTCATCTTGAGGCCTATGTGCTAAGGCTGGGTAAATGTACTATTGGCCAGCCGATATTTTTGGTCTATAAGTTTTGCATCAGCTGGATTGGTCGATTCATTGTGTTCAGCAGCTATGCTTTGGGATCACGTAAAGCACATGCACTGCCTCTACCTCCTTTCCCTTCCTGTTGATAATGTTTAATTTAATGAAGGTCTTTGTTTTTCTTTTTTTCTCAAATTTAGACTTGTATAACATTTATCATTGTAATTTTTATCGTGCAAATGGAAGAAGAGAAAACAAAATCTACCATTAAACTGATAAAAAATAATCTGCATTGGCCTTAGAAACCTGTGTTTATGACAATAATGAAATGTTGCAATATAATTTTAGTTTAGGTGGTCCTATGTACCATATTTTCCACACTATAAGCCGCTACTTTTTTCCCACGCTTTGAACCATGCAGCTTATAAGAAGTTGCAACTTTTATTTTCCTAACTACCGAGGAGGAAGTCAAAGTTGGAAATGAGAGAATAAGGGCTTAATTTTCATTTGGCACAAGAACATACTAGCAGCAGGAACAACGGAGAACAGATGTCCCCAATTCGCACATTTTGCCATTTATTTGCCGTTAATGCTGCCGAACCAATGAAGAGACAGGGTTCGACTCCTGCAGAGCTGAAATAGAAGCTCTTACTGCTGCGAGCCTACAGGCTAACGGGAGTTAGCATTCTTCTTTGTCCCTACTCTAGCGGCTAAATGTAGAGCTCCACCTACAGGTTGGGTGGGTGACGGTTTAGTAGATATCAGCGGCTTATAGCCCGGTTTGGCTTATATGTGTAAGTTTCCTTTTTTTTTTTCTTCCCAAAAATGTTAGTGGCCGCGGTTTATATTGAAGTGTGCTTTACAGTCTGTAAAATACAGCATTTTTTTTTTTTTTTCAAGCAAATGTGTCTTAAATGTGCTTTTTGAGGAGCTTCATAAATATGGTAAATAATTTTTTTTGTAGGAATTAGTTCTGAAAATTCTTGGTTTTTACTTAGTTTACATTGGTGATCATCCAGCCCTAAAATCAGAGGAGCCCTGAAGAACTTGCTAAGCATTTATTTAATAGATCACACAAACCTCACCATTTATTAGGCAGCACAAAATAGTCAATTACAAGAAATATGAAGATAGTTTTCCGAGTTTTGATGAATGAAAATACTATAATAATGCAGCTGTGCTTTACAGATCAACCGTTAAAAGCAGTAAAATCCATCTTGCCATCAGTTCCTCCTTGTTTTGGTAGTTTTGCATTTGTTCTGTTTGGGGCATAATGAGATGAAGTTCAAAGCTAGTTTCCTACAACCTTCCTGGGCCTTTATGTCTGGTTTATTTATTTATTTTTCCCTCTACGTCACAATGAAACCCTGCGTTCTTCCACATGTGTGAAGAAGCTGCACTGCTCCATGACTGCAGCGTGTGAACATCACATGAAGCATTTCCTGTTTGTACAGAATAAAGGGAAGCCCTTTCTCTGTATTCTCCAGACAGGAAGTAGTGGTCACTTCTCTCTCGGGGTCAATCCTCAGAAAATTAGTCACAACCCAAATATACAGTCATGTTTTATTCACAAGGCAATGTCATTAACCCCAGAGATGTTTTTTTATTTGTCAGGGAAACCTGTTTTTAAGACCATTGGCTTATTATTTTCCTCGGTGCTAAAATACCTGGTTGTCGTCACCTGCCCAGGTGGCTCCTCTTCCTGTTTGATGAGACTAACGTGAGAAAACAAACCCCCTTGTTTCAAAGAGAGCAGGCAGTGGCTCCACATGTTTATAGCTGCTGCTCGTCACCCCACCACCCTCTGTAACCTAATACAGTCACACTAGAACGGTGGCGTTTTGTCGCACGTGTCTGTCTGTGGATGTGTTAGGTGGGCAATAAAACATCCTGGTTTAACTGGTGAGGAAGAGGCTCTATGGTGAACAGGTTGTTTTCCTGGTCCCATGCCTGGACGGTAAATCTGTGGGTGTGTCTTAGGATGTTTGTGAGGCAGCATGACTCACTCTGTGTGTGTGTGTAAGTGGGTGGGGGGTCCTGATGGAGAGATGGAGGGCCATGCTGTAGCTGGAAGGACTGAAGGAAGTTTGCCGTTGGTGTGAGGGACCTCTAGGGAATTGTTCCAGCATTGTTCCAGAGAGACGTAGGGGGCAGGAGGAGGGGGGTTCTTTCCACCTCCTACTCTCCTCCCTCAGCGTCCTCTTCCTGCTGTTACAACCCAACTCAAATCTGCTTGCTGCTGGTGAAGAGACACTTGAACCACTAGTTCTAAGCCCGGCACTGATCTGTTTGGTTGGATTTACTCAGATGATCGGCTTTGATGTAATTAATTACCGTCCTGGACCAGGTTGGAGTGTGAGAAGGTAAGTCTGCCTGGTCTCCATCTAAACCCATTTGCCTAAAGCCCCTTTCTACTAAGCCAAAAAAAAAGACTCGTGTTGGTTTTTAGACACAGAAGTTGGTCACATTTTGATGAGATTGCAGTCAAGGATTATAAGGCAACAGCAGCAATGAGGGCAGCATGACCAGATTGATGGCAGATTGTTTAGCGTTGCTGGGATTAGCCGGCTCTTGGCTTTGAAGTTTGCTTGGTCATTCCACCCAAAAAGGGAGAGAGAAGCCCCATCTGTGAGTAACTGTGGTCCTGACTTCATCCAGATCTCTGTGGTTTGTATCATAGTTCAAATGTCTCTTCAGTGATGCAGCATAGCAGAGTCTGATCATCTACACATGACTCAAAGTAAATATTTTGCACGACTCGAGTTTGTCCCTCAGACATGAGTCACACCTAATAGGACAACCTTAGGAGGGATGTGTTTTGTTCAGCCACTCAGTATTTTTAGGCTTTTGATAATTTTTTTTTAAACGCACACAGAAGTTATTGTGGCTCTGACAGGGCTGCGTTGACTGCCAGGCTAAAAATGGACTCAAGTCTTTAGAGGTTAGGGAAATGTTTGCAAAAGACTTTATGGCAGATTTTCCCAGCGCTCTCATGCCTGCACTTATCATATATAATGATGCTGCTTTTATGACTGTCTTTTAAGGGTTTGTTTAGCTTTCAGATGCTTTACTGCTTTCACTTAACTCAAATCTCATGGATTTCTTTCCAGGGATAATTCGCAGAGATGGCAGCCTACTCCCGGTTCTAAAGCGGCCATGTTGGTGAAGGTGAACAGCATGCCGCGCAGCCAGCCCGTCCCACCACTGCAGCACAACACACACATCAAAACCAGCACTGCCTCCCTGCACCCTTCTTGCAGCAAATCCCACGGAGGACACCTGAACTCCAGCCAGGGATATAAAACAGCCCCTGCTGGCAAAATGGCCAGTGATGCACGTCCGGCTCATCACATAAGGAAAACCAGTAACGGTAGCTTCTGTTTGGTGACATCAGACAGCGGCCACCCCAGTCCACTCCTCCATAGGTCACAGACTTGCACCCCTCGCCCTGTCTCTCCTCAGTATGGTTGCACCGCCCCGATCTACGATGAACCAGTTTTAGACTGTCCCATATATGATGAACCCCCTACAGATATGGAAGTAGAGGGGGCCCACCTGTATAATGGACAACCTTTGTCTCGTTTGACCCCTACTCAAAGTCTTCAAAAGCCTAGACTCCTCCCACACCCAGCCTCCTCTCATCTGGGGTCTAGACACCGGAGAGACCCTTCTTCCTCTGACTACAGCCCAGCTGGTCTGGAGTGCATCAAGCACATGGTCAACGTGGACCCCAAACAGGGGCTTCCAAACAGCTCCCCCCTGCCCACACGAGCTGCTTCCCCTACCTCCAGACAGGACCGTGTTTTGACTCTGCCCCAGTCACAGCCACACCCGTCACAGCAGTCTCGAGGTCAGTCGAGGGACAGAGAGCCAGGAACCCCGGGACCGAGTTCGCTGGACAAAAAGCATAATTGGCGGATCCTAGAGGCCACTGTGCAGCGTGCCATGGATGCACGACACAGCAGGCAGAGCAGCCAGGCCTCGCAGGACTTCCCGTCCACAACTCCCCAGGCCACAGCCAACTACCAGGACTCTGGGTACTCCACAGGGCCCTCTCCAAGCCTGAGAAGAAAAAGCAGGAGGCGGGTGGGAGCCGGTGGAGTGGCAGGGGGCAGGCCGGGGTCGGTAGGAAGCAGCGGAGAGCTTAGCGCCCTAAATGAGAGACTTATGGCAGAAATGAGGGAGGTGGTGAGTCGCTCCAATACCATGAGAGAGGTGAGAGCTGGGCTGGACCCAGAAATGGGGGAGAGGGGGGTTGTACCCCGCACACGCTCCCCCGCAGACTCGCTCAGGTGGTTTGGAGGAGGAGGGAGCTCTACAGGCAGGTGTCCATCACAAGAGGACATCAGTGGTGCTCCGCGGGCCTTAAAGGGGATGGCTAACTATGGCCCCTCTGCTCTGACCCCAGTGGATGTTCCAGGGAGGCAAAAGAGGACCTATGAGAAGGTGGATACCTTGGAGATGAGCATTAACAGCCAGGCCAGCCTTTCATCACCGGAGACACCAGGACCACCATCACAGGTAATCTACTAGTTATTGGTTGGAGAGATGGGCTGATCAGAGCGCCAAGGTTTTATTGTTTACCAAATATTTCATTACAAAGCCAAACATTCATTGATGTTAATATTTTACAACCTATAATAGCGGTTAGCATTGTTAACTGTAAACATAAATCTGTTTCTATTACAAATTAGCTAGCAGACCTCTGCATAACTTGATAACACGATGAGGAGGTAACTGGGGTTGAAGCAGCATCCTCTCAAACCTGCAGGTCACTGTTCCTTTAATAATCCATGCTCCATGAAAGGCAGAGGGTAAAAGCTGCAATAAAACCAAACTAGAATACATTTAGCTTTCCTTTTTATCTGCCTAAAACCCGTCTCTCCCTGCTTGATCTCTGCAGCTGCAGTTTATATACAGTAGCTTGATGATGGCCTGTTACGGCTCTGTTCCTCCTTGACCTGGTTTTACATTTTAAACACCTCACTGATGTAGAAAATAGCAACTTTTAAGCCTTTCTCACTCTGGAACAGAGTAATTGTCAGTGTGACCTGGTAGACCAGAGCCAGTGGAGCTGCAAATTGCCCAAATCAGCACTCTATTTCTTGAGGCATTTCTAGTCTGTAGCTGTATGAATAAACGTGTCTGCTAATCTGACGCTGTCTTTAGTATGTCATTAAAAAGCTTAAATATATTTAAGCTGGTGGAGCTCTGATCCCTGATTTCTCCGTAGATTAACTGTTGGATAAGAAAAGCGTTAGTTGGCCAAGTGAGGCCTCTGGTTGCGCTCGAATAAGGCATTATTGTTTTCATCTATGACTTGTTGGCATTTATAGACGTGCCTGCTTCTAGTTCCTCAAAGGCACAATGAACAAATTGTTTAGCCGAGCAGAAATGTACCTGCTGACTGATTTTTAGATGTTTTTTTTTTTAAATATCACTGAATATTTTTGGGTTATATTTAAAGTTGCAGAAAGAAACCTTTCTGCAAAAGGGAAATGTTTTTACCTCTTAAAACATTTAAACATATAAAGTCAAGCGTGTAAGAACAGCTTGGAAGTAAGCTGTTTATTAACCCTTTTACCTGGTGTTGACGCCCATTAACCCTTGTCTGTCTGATTCATCAAATCTCTATACATGTAGAATGAAGACCAGGTGAAATAATTGTCTTCTATTCAGTTTACAGTGCTAGGAGATCAAAGTTCATCTTCATTACTATTCTGTAAAGATTTATAACAGCAATCTCTCTGGGTGAGGCATTTAACCCAGGATGTTAAGGAGCAGAGCCTGACTGTAGAGGTGGGCCCTACTTTGGCCTTTTATCAGCTCAGGGCAGTAACTCCCTCAGTGGTTTGCTGTGTTAAGCATATCTGTAATGCCTACTTATTTCCCACAGCCATCCTGTCTATTATCAACGCCGACATGTTTTCAACCAGATTAGCTACTGCCTTCTTTATTCTATAACAATGCCCAGTTTAGATATGAGGCATAACAACGTATGTATGTCCTTATAAAGCTGTAGGGAAGAGTAAAGTACATATAGGTCTAACAGTAAAGGCAATGGTTGCAGCAATAGCAGTCATCCTCTTATGGCTGTCCATCTGCCCTGCACTGCAGGCGCTCTAAACTCATATGGCAGCTCTGTGCTTGGGTAGCGAGGCCCATGCCAGGCTAGAGAGATTCAGGACATGGCCTCCTTTGGTCAGGAAGAAGGACTGCTGTGGCCCATATGTCCCTGGATTGTGCGGAGGAAGAGGAGGAGAGAGGCAGTTTGGTACCGATGTAAGACGGTACCACTGTAGCTCCTGCCTGTTTCAAAACCCGAAGGAGCATTGGCCCCTTAAGTCTCTATTGGAATGTTCTTCTGACCTGCTGACAGCTCAATCCTATACTTGTTGGATTTAAATATCATAGGTGATGGGGAGTGCTTTGGTGGCGCAGGGGTTGGCGCACACGACCCATGTCAGGTTCGAATCTGGCCTGTGGTCCTTTGCCGCGTGTCTTTCCCCCTCTCTCGTACCCCCTTTCCTGTCAGCTTACTGTCCAAAAACGAGCCACCAGTGCCAAAAAAATCCAAGAAAACTTCCATCCATCCATTTTCTGACACGCTTTATCCAAAGCGGGTTCGTGAGGGGTGCTGGTGCCTATCTCCAGCTGTCTACGGGCCAGAGGCGGGGTACACCCTGGACAGATCGCCAGTCCATCGCAGCTCAAAAAAAACATTAAAATAAATAAATATCATAGAGAATGTAATACCATTCAGAAATGCAGTAATAAATGAGTGTTGGTTCTTCTTTTTTAAGCTGGATCGGCTCTTCACAGGTCAATAGTCATGACCCAGTATGAAACATTCATCTTATTTAACTTATTTGGTCAAAATAACTTATTTATTGTTTTTAAATAGAAAATAACCATTCATTCCTTATATAATCAAAAATAAACATGATTTATTCATGGTTAACTTTTAAACCCTTGCTATAGAACTTTTTACCTGATAATTTGCTTAATTTAAGATTTAAGGAAACTGTTATTGCTTGTTAAGCACAAGCAACCAATGAAAATAAAAAGCATTTTTCTCATCAGGAGGATGTCAATAAAGGGGTGCAAGTCAAAATGTAGAATAAACAAGCTCTGAATGTACAAATTTATCTGCAAAGAACTAGAATTTTTTTTTAAATTACAGGTCCTTAATTAGCCTTAGTATATATTTCGTGTATTATTTAAAAAATAAAAATTCTGTCAATGTTTTGTCTACTTCAATCATGTCAAAATGTTCACATTAAACAATGTTTGGCTTGAAAGCTGGGGTTTTAGTATTTGGTTAAATCTTTTTCTAAATTTATGGTTTAAGATTTCTATCCTGCAAGGTGTTAAAGTTTGGTAAACTTTAGGGGATATAAAATCACTTAATATGTAAAGGGCTAAAAAAAAACTTGAATATTTAACTTATTAAACAACTCACTGATGGAGCTTTTAATTATTCATATTAAGTTAGAATTTCTTGTCTTACGTAAAACTCAAATATTTTTTTTTAAAGTCCGAAATTTCTGTAGCTTGATAACTTAAACAAGTTACCTTATTAAAGAAATAGGTCGTTTTTTTTTTTTTTTTTGGCTAACTGGAATATATTAAAACAACCAAAGTTATAAAAAGAAAAGTTTCAGTAACACGTGGGGGTGGGGCAAGCATTACTTTACTGCTAGAGAAAACTCGGTCTAGAGCTTTCTGTCTTTCCTTATTAAACAGGCTTTAAACTCTACTGAGTAGCATGAAAAATAGCTTTCAGTTTTCCTGTAACATAACTTTTTAAAACCTAAAGGCATCTTGTTATGATAACCGTCCCTCATGAAGAGTTAACGTCTCTAATTCGGTCAAAGAGCGCTGTGAACTGTTTCGATCCAAACCTCACATTAAACTGAAAACCCAAATCTATAATCCAGTTTTCCATCGTTTCATGCTCCCCAAAGGCCCAGTGACACCACATGTTGCTGCTTTTTACGTTCTACGATAAAACCTGAGCTTTGGCTCGTGGTGTGTGTTGTTCCTGGCCTTCTCTGGTGAGGAGGCACAGCTCCGGTTTACTCTACCGCAAAGTTCAGAGGGAGGTCTGGGGAAGAGGGGTTTTTTTGTTGTTTTTTTTGTCTTTGTTAAGGTCTGACTGATGCAGGGAAGGGGAGAGGTTAGGACTGTTCTACTGACTTGTAGCCAGTGTTTAGGAGAATCTACTTTTATCTGGCTACGAATCAAGCATTAGAAAATGAATGTGCCGATCGTGCTCCAGTTTTCCCTGGAGTCCCAGCTCTGCAGAGAGGAGAGTATTAGGTGAAAAGCAGCCCAGCTCTTGGTGTGACACAATGAAGAATGCAGCTACCATCAGTTTGTATCTTTAGTTCCCACTCCCCCTTAATATTTCTACCTCTCTTATTCGCGTCGTTCTCTTCTCTCCCTCGCAGGCGGGAACCCTAGAGCTGCAGGCTCAGTTGGAGAGCAGGAAGAAAGGCATGGTGGATGGACGGACGGCTTCACTAGGTCCGCATCGCTCTGCCAGCCACGACAACCGAGAAGGAGCGGATGGGGCAGGAGGGCGTGGAGGAGGATCCTCCTACCAGCTCTCTTATGCTACCCTACGGCAGCCTCCACCACCTGACATGGGCATGGAGGACTGGGCCAGCAAGCATCTCAACATGCACACGCAAGGTCTGTTCCGCCGCCGCGTCTCCATTGCCAACATGTTATCCTGGAACCGCGGGTCCATCAAGAAGCCAATGCTGGTCACCAGCGACCGCGCCATCAGGAAGGAGGCCTGCGAGATGTTCAAGTTGGTTCAGGCCTACATGGGAGACAGGCCTTCGCGGCTCGACCGCCGCCACTGCGCGCTGCTCATCGTCACAAAGTGCTGGGACATGCCGGGGCTGCGGGATGAGCTCTACGTGCAGCTGGTGAGACAGACCACAGGCAACGCCAGCCCCCGGAGCCTGGCGGCGGGCTGGGAGCTCATGGCTGTCAGCTTGGCCTTCTTTGCCCCCTCGCCCAAGTTTCGCTGCTACCTGGAGGGCTACATCCAGAGACACACGGAGCCCAACAGCGACAAGAAATGTGAGTCTCAGACTGAGGCACAGGGTGGGTCACCTTTCTTTCTGTCTGCTCCTCCCCGTTTACACCAGCATCACCGATTTTGTTTTTTAGCAGAATTATTTTTTTTTTCTTCCCTTAATCATTTGTTTCTGTAGATCTTTTCTGTATTTTTTAATGCTGCTTGATCTCCACTCCACCAGAAAACTGATGTTTGCTCTCTTTGTGTTCATAGTGACACAGTTTATTTTGGAACAGCAGGAACTAAAACTGAAGAAAAATTCAAAGTCCAGAAAAAAGAGGAAACAGAACACGGAGGAAGAAGAAGGTATGTTTTTTCACTCATCGTTTTCAGAATGCTGCTTTTTCCAAGAAGCCCTCCTCAGTAATTCCCAATTGCACACGCGTTTCTGTTGGATCCCTGCTTAAGGATCCTGGGAGACCCACACGTGGTTTTCTACTCTCTACAGAAGTTGTCTGTAGTCACTAAAATATGTAAAACCATTGCAAATCAAACGCATCACTCCCTGTAGAGCGAGCGCTGTAAGTGGGATGGAAAGTTCAGCGCGGTGGAGTTTGTCATAGTGCGAGATGATTTCCTGGCACACAGCCAGTGGGTTTCACAGAAAGTTAAACAAGAGGAGAGTTTCAGATGCTCCTTTACAGCCACTGTGATCGGCTCTGTGAACCATCCTCATCATCAGCACGCGTCTTCATTTGACTAACTCCTTTGACTTGGATGATGTCACCGAGGAGGAGTCATCAACCGCTAAGCGCCCCTACCGAGGCCTCATATTGTGCCTCAGAGATTCAGATTCACACAGAACAAAGCCGAGCTGACTAAAAGGTCAAAAGAGAATGCCACTGGTCAGATGACAGATGGAAAAGTAATTCTCACAACTTATTTTACCACCATCTTTAACAAGTTTCATTCAACCGACACAAATGGGCAGATAATTATGAAAAAAAGGATAATAATTCAGTCCCCCTTTACTATGAACTGCATCTTGAAGAGCAAGGAGAACACCAAAGAGGTGTTTTAATGCTTTGAAAGAATAGCAAGAGCTTCAACATTAAAGCCCTGTTCTTTTTTCTTCCAAAAATAGAGGATAAAACTACAGCGAGCTAAATGAGAAATAATCAGAAGAGCAGTTACCAGAAGTGAATAGGCCGGAAAGCTAAAGGTAATTCTGTAGGAGCTGAAGAGATCCAAAGCTCAAGAATCTGCTGACTGTTGTCTTTAAATGATACAAGGTCCTGTTCATGGCTTGATACAAGGAACAGAGTAGGTAACTTGTATGGAAAATGGGGGAAAAAACTTGAAAACATTCCTGGACACGATGGCGGCAGTATCATGCTGAGGGGACGATTGAGGGGGCAAGATTATGAGCTGAAACTTTATCAGAGCTACAGTTTCCAACCAAGGGCTTCGATTAGTGTCAGTGACCCAGGTTAAGCTCAGTCCAACATCCTAAGAATCTGGCTCAGGATTTACATCACATCCATTCTGACTGAGGTTGAGCTCTAATGAAAAAAGAATCACCAATATTTCCAGCCTTCTAGAGGTAGAATGCAGTGTAGTAAATGTACTCGAATAGACTTGCTCTGTAATTGACATTAGAAGGTGTTTTTATTGTTGAATCCAGGAGGAAGACCTTTCATATAAAACCCATCTACGATTTTCATCCCACTTCAGTTATTCACAACTTTATCTGTCAATTAAAAGGCTTCACACTTTGAAAGAGCCCGAATCCTTTAAGAAGGAGCTGTGATCAGCAGCGCTGCAGGTTTAATATGGAGACAGGTGACTTCAGAGAGAGCTTCAGAACCATTTTAGTCTGAAACCCAGAGAGGTTTGTTTTCATCCGTTCCATAAACAGTCACTATGAGACAGAGGTAGTCTCTCCTTTGCATCATCCTGGAATAACTTTGTATGTTTGTTGTTGAGTGTAATTTTAGTGCGTGTTGTTTGGTGTCGTGTTCTCAGCCTGGTTCAGCACCAGTCAAGCCTTTAATGAGCTCCCATTCCTCCCAGGCTTTGGTTGCTTGGTTGTTGCTGCACTGATGGAATCAAAACTGATGCAAATATACAGCGACGGTGTCGAGTGCCAGCAGAGCAGGTCGTCTCTCCCTCTGAGGAATAGGCTTCTATGTTGGGAGACAAGATTATATAGATCAAGGACAAATTATTGTTCTTAATCAATATAATTACAGTCTGATATTTATTAGATTAAGATCTTGTACAGTCACCTGTTTCCAATAAATCTAAGAGGTTTGACATCAGGCTGGAGGTTTGTTGCTTCTGAAATCCCCCCAGATGGTTTCTCCTTTTCCTCAATGAATGGAATCAGAGAGCAACGTTAAACCCACAAGAGTAGAGTGTTTGGTTTACGTTACCTAAGTGAGGAGAGATGGGGATTATTTCCCTGCCTGAATGTCGGGGGGTTTCTTTTTGCTTTTCATTGAAGAGTTTTTAGAGGTACTTTTCTGCCGGATCTGATTCTTGAGGTGCATCCGGTTTTTGGAAATGGCTCTTCTAATGCATTTCTCCTAAAAGATCTGAGGGATACTCAGGGCAGGAAGCTCCAGTGCTTCCTATGCTCTCCTGAGGCCTTTAAGTGTAGAGCTGATGAATCACTTGAGAGTTAGATGAATGGCTTTTGTTCAACAGCAGTAAATCTTAGCTCAGCCTGACAGTTTAACCGGGTACGCTCTAATCCCTGCATGCCAGGGTCGCACCATCAACATGTCTCTCTAGTTACCGCCGCCTGCTGCCCGAACTCTGTCTGACATCTGTGGGAAATAAAAACACTGCTGTTGCTGTTCATGGGAAAGAATTTAAATGATTTGTTGTTTGGTGCATTCAGTGATGACTGACTCCCCTCTACAGTTTTTTTTTTTAAGTTTTTTTGTTTTGGGATCTTTTGAGGGTGGAGTGAAGGGTTTGTGTTTTGTTTCCTGAAAAGTTGGTTTTCTTTGGTCATAAACTGGCCTGCTCTTTTCTCCCCAGGCCTTCCTATCAGCACCTATGCTAAGTTCTGCCATCGGAAGCTGCTCAAGGTGGCCATCACAGGAGGCAAAAAGGTGAGCAGAGAAAACAAGGGATTTATTTAAAAAATTTTCTTATTAAGAGTGAAATTTTTCAATGTTTTCCCATCCTTTTTCTGTTGAATTCACTTATCTATCCCTTCATCCATCCATCCATGTTGATCAGTTTATCTTTTCAACCATGCTGTTGATTTTAGTGTGCCCTTGATTAAGGGTTTTAATCTCGACCTTTCAAATAAACTGAAAAGACTCAGAACTGTTGAAACGAAAGGCAGGATAAGTGTGGTTTTTAAACCAAATGTGTGTAGGTCATGATGCGTATCAGTTTGAGAGGTGAGAACCTGAGGTGAATCATCCTGGTTGCCGTCTCACAGGGAGCCATAATTACAGGTGTACGGGAACAGTCACCGGTGGAGACGTAAACAGAACCAGTCACAGCAGCTGCAGGCACAGCCATGATTAGTAAGACAATCCTCTGACATACTCTGATTGTAAATCTTCCACTGCTTCCCTGTTTCCTTCCAGGGTCTTCGTAAGCCCACCTTGGAGGAGATCGACCACAGCAGACGGGCTATCATCACCCCGTCTCTTTTTGGCAGCTCTCTAGAGGAAGTGATGGAGAGGCAGAGCGAGCTCTTCCCAGACAGGAAGCTACCCTGGGTGCAGGTTCAGCTGTCCCAGTATGTCTTGGCTCTGGGTGGGGCTCAGACAGAGGGCATCTTCAGGTAAAGTAGATCCAACGACCCGCCTCCATGTGAGCGACGGGACAGAGCTGTAGTGTAGCAAATTAGAAGGACTTCTTACCAACTACATGCATATATAGGTTCTAGTCTCTATAGTTAGTGTGTGTGTGGTCTTCATGTTCTTTTTATCTCTACACAGTCCCTGTCTCTCTACAGCACACAAACAGACACAATAAACAGAGCCGTGCTTTGCTCCTTAGAACGGCGCTGTGTAATTTGATATGAGCTGATATGTGTTTACTGTACTGACCAAGCTGCTCTCAGCGGTGTTTTCAGTGAGACTGAATTCTCTATGATCCCCACATGTATACAAACCAGATCCCCTTACTGAGGACCCTGTATTCTGTAAAGGAACATTTCTGGAGAACATCTCTGGCTTTGTTTCCCATCTTTAGTGGAAGAAGGGTTGACTGCATGGCTGTTAGATTGATTTCTATCTTTGTTGCACCAATCTGCAACAAATGTAAACCTAAAGCAATATAAGAAATATGTGGAGTAGAAGCACACGTCCCTCTAGTGGCCACAGAGGGTAACAGCACTTTGGGGTTTTTAAAAGCTTTAGTGGGTTGCAGGCCTATGGAAAAGAAAAAGATAAACATTTTTGTTACATTTAAACACAAACCCATTTATTTATGTTGTTGTTTTACTAAAACAGAAATGTTGAATCCAATCCAACCTCAGTAAAATAGAATAGAACCTGTCTGACAACATGAAGTAGGCTGAAGGTCTTTAAAGCAGCGCCTGCTTCGATCAAAAGACGTTCAAGAACGGAAGGAAAATTGTGAATAACATGGAAAGAACCTTTTATTTGATTTCCCTGATGATGCAGAAAAGCTTTAGAATCCGTTCCAGTGTAGACGTCTGGGCTTATGTTTCTATTATGCAATAACCCCCAGCTGCTGAAGTCTGCTCTAAATGTCAGTTAGGATCCAGAATGGAACATTTATGCACATTAAAAAGCTCATAAAGGCCTAACTTTGAGATAAATAAAAACTATTATTGGCTTTTAAAAACCCTGCTTATGGTGTTTTTTTTTTTTTTCTTCCTCAGAGTGCCCGGAGATATTGATGAAGTGAATGCATTAAAGCTCCAAGTGGACCAGTGGAGGATTCCAGAGAATCTCACTGACCCGAATGTTCCTGGTATGGGTTAGATCTGTTTAACCCGTTAACACTCGGGTCTTAAACATATTCATTGACACACGTTTCCTTTTGAAGCCTCTCTGATGAAGCTGTGGTACCGTGAGCTGGAGGAGCCCCTGATCCCAATGGACTTCTACAAGCAGTGCATCAGTAACTGTGATGACCCGGTGGCAGCCATAGCTGTGGTGCAGTCCCTCCCAGAGCTGAACCGTCTGGTTCTGTGCTACTTCATCCACTTCCTTCAGGTAATAACCCCCACTGGACCAGGATTCCTGATTACATTGCTTTGCAATGAAAAAAATATTAAAACCCAATGAGTTCTCATCATTTTGTCAGCTTCAAGGTCTGACATGGTCAGGAAGAGGATGGTCTTTTTTCACCGTCTGTAAACTTATAAAAAAAATTAAAAAAAAAAGATACTAAGAATGGGAAGTATCTACTTTTTCATGTTTATATCTTTATGGTGCTTATTAAATGCAGCTCTTTTATATTCATTTAGCAAACTCAATCTTTGACAGTGGTGTCAAAAGTACACACATTCATTACTAGAACTATGAATACTGCAGTTTAAAAACATTCTGTTAAAAGTTGAAGTAACAACTTGACCTCTTTACTCAAGTAAAAGTGAAAATATGTGCTCCAAAAACTACTTAAAGTATAAAAGTATAAAGTAACCTTTAAAAAAAAAAACAAAAAAAACAGCCAGATGCCACTATATGAATTAAAAGCTTAATTTTTCAACTATTTCGAAAAAACTTCTTTGAGATAGGGCCAAGGATTTTGGTCTCAGTGTCCATCTCCCGATACGCTCTCGCCTGTGTCTGACCTTTCAGACATTTCAACATCTTTTTCTGAATCCGACATTGTAGCATGGCATAGACAATTCACGTTTGCAGTTTGAAGAACACCTGCTTGCTTCTGATGATTTCCTTTGCCGTCTGCACAAATTTGACGAATAGCTAACCAATGAGTGTTTGAGTTACGACTCATCCAATTACACTTGTTTTCACTAGATGTGGATGGTGCCAATGATCTGCATTAGATGGCGCACATGACGTGAAATAAATATTTAGAGACATTAAACTGAAGCCAAGAGTAACGAGTAAGAAAAATGTAAGGAATAGAAAGTACAGATACTTGTGTGAAAATGTAATGCGTAGAAGTCAGAAGTAGGAAGAAAAATAAGTAATGGAGTAAAGTATAGATACCTAAAAAGTGTGCTTAAGTACACAAAGTATTTGTACTTCGTTATTTAACACCTCTGATCTTTCATTTATGAAATCATGAACTGATTTTAAATTGTACCCATCAACTCTTTGATTTTGACTTATTAACTCACTAGAAAATAAACAAAACTTCCTGTTTGCTTTCTAGACTGCTCTAAATTTAGCTCTGCTTGGACCCATGATGCTTAGTCTGGGTGAAAAGGGCTAAACAAAACTCTAGGACTGCTTTTTTTATAAAGATTTTTTTTTACCAGAGGCAGCAAAGGGGAAACACTAGCTCAGTTACATGGACACAAATAATCGTAGTGGAGGATTGTTCATATCACAAATGTGTCATATAAACATTTCAGACTTAAGATTCTAATCTGTTTTGGTCTAAATGGTGTCCACTTACACACCTAGTAGTATCTTTGGAGTAAAATCACCTCCTCTGTGCATGTGTGCAACATCACTGTGACGTTTTCCTCTTTACCAGCCTTCATTTTCTGGCTCCTGGTTCTCCTTGGAGGAGGAGGTGGCTCTAAATGTAGTATGTGGATGAACATGCCATTCCCCCTCTACCCCATAACAAAGGAGCATTAGCATAAGGTATCGCTGAGCCCTTAACTAAAATGACCACCAAAAACAAAAGTGTGATGCAGCGAAGGTCCATAATGAAAAAAAAAAAAGGATGAGGATTAGTGGAAAATAACTGGTTTGTTTAGAAAACAGGCAGCTTCTTCTACTACCAAAGGGTTTTTGGAAAACAAGACAGTTCCACATGCTCAGATGATTTAATGGGATCAAATCCTTGGTACATGTAAACACACCTCATGATAGGATCATTTTATTCAGTGTCCGTGTAAACAGAACATTTTAATTTTCGATCAACCAAGGTTTAGAAGGGAAATTTTGCACGTAAATGTAGCTAGTCTTTTTCAGCTACTCTACATTTATACAAATATATTCCTTTCCTTTTTCAAAAGGTTCAAAACATATAGATCAATCAGCTCCAATATCCTTAAATTTGGGTGATCAGCTAATACCTAGCTAATGTTCAGTCACCTTTCTGAAGCAGATAAGATAATCTAACTAAAATTTGTGTAAAATTTTTATTACGGTACTTGAAAGCACCATCACAGATGTATATAAACCAAGTTTTTTACTATTTCAAGATATTCATTGTTTTTTTTTTTATATGTATTTATAAAATAGGATTGGAAAGTTAAGGCTGTGTTGTAATCTTATAACAACTAACATGGTCAGTTATTGAAAGAGTATATAATTGTCAGAGGGGCTTTTTAAAGGTTAAAGGTCAGTCAGCACACAGCTGGAGCCTTCCTCATACCTTCTTCTAATACCACCATCATTATCATTACCAGGTATTTGCCCAGCCGTCCAACGTCGCCATAACCAAGATGGATGTGAACAACCTGGCCATGGTGATGGCTCCCAACTGCCTCCGATGCCATTCGGACGACCCGCGGATCATCTTCGAGAACACACGTAAAGAGATGTCCTTCCTGCGAATGCTCATCGTTCACCTGGACACCGGTTTCATCGAGGGGGTGGTGTAGACACTGAATCTCTCCGAGTGCACATTTCAGCCATACTTTTCCAAACAAACACTGTCTCTGTTGAGGTCACACTGGAAACTGTTGAGGTGATGTACAGATCTTAAAGTGTGTGTGTGTGTGTGTGTGTGTGTGTGTGTGTGTGTGTGTGTGTGTGTGTGTGTGTGTGTGTGTGTGTGTGTGTGTGTGAATGATTGGACTTTATCTTTTCCCTTCCAGAGAGACATTTCAGTTCACTGTTTAAAACTAGAAAAACTTTTTTGTTTTTTAACAGCATGTGAAAACAGGCTCATGCTTTATTTCTTATTCTCAAGATATTACTACTGTTACAGCTTGGTTGTGAAAGACGACATGAATCAAGATTTATTCAGAATAATTCATTTGTAAAAAGAAAAGATGTTAATTTAAGCATTTACTCTCTTTTCCTTAACTTTCTGCTTTTATTGTTTGATTTATCAGTGTGAACAAAAAATGTCAATTTAAAAAAGCCTTGTAATCTAATCACATTTTCCTCCGCTTGACTTTTAGTTGTATTGCTGATTTTTGGGATTTATTTCTTAGAGAACTGCAGAGCATACAGCACCTTTGATTTGAAGCACAGCCTGGGAGGATGTGCTGGAAGCTGTTGTGGATTTGGAGGAAAATGTAGTGAAAAAACCCAATTAGTGATTTATTTTTCTTCCAAATGGAACCCATTACTAACGCCATGTCATGCTGTTAAAGTTCACTCATCCGGTAATTTGCATTTTATTTGTTCTGTTTGTTTAGTTGGATTCATTCTCTTGTTTGTGATCCTTTCTTTGGCTCAGGTCTTATGGGGAATAAAACGGGTGTTAGACATTCATCACCAACTTAAAACTCTGTGTGACACCCGTAGAGAGAATGGAGCATTAGTGAACCTTCAAACGGTGTGAAAACAATGTAAACAGCTGTTTGTAAATATATATCCTGAGTGGAAATGTGTACTAACCTTCCTGAAGGTTAGTTTTTGAGAGTGGGAGAGGTTTTGGGTTCTGTTTTAATGTAAAGAGCATTAAAAAGATGTATAAGTGAGAGGCTGTAATGAAGAGATGATATTTCTGCTGTAACTGCTTGCTGTTTGAACAAAAAAATAATTCAAACCACTTTCAGCATATGTGTGTTTGCAGACTGTCCTCATCTGTAATGACTATGAATAAATGTTCATTTGTTGACCAAAAAGATTGTTTATGTGGATTCTTAAGATAAATAGTGGACTGAGGAAGGAAATGATATATTTGTTTTTATTTAAAGTGTGTTTGCAAATGTTTCAGGGAAAACTTACTGCAGTCCAGGACACATACTTGTATATTTTATTATTAATTTTACGTGGGAGAAAGATTAACAAATGTCTAGACGTGGAGAAGCATAAAGCGTCCTGCTAAATCCTCCTAAAGCATCATGGAGTCAGGACTTTAACCAAGCAGTTAACTTTCATTTTGCTTCTTGCAGCCATTCAAATATAGATGTCTTGATAATTGTTGCTTTATGTGTGGCTGACGGTAAGGAAGTGATCCTCTGGGATTTTTTTAGGATACAGCAGCTGAGCCACAGGATGTACACACTATTGCAGACAATATATAGCAACTACTACGTCTTGCATGTGTACAAACACCTTACTTCAATCCCAAAGAAACTGAGTCAGCTATTGGTCTTACCCACAAGAATATTCTAGATGGATAAATAGGACCCAAAACAGAGTTGTAGCGTTTTAGTTGCCTTTTAATCTTAAATTCTGACTAAATAACTGCAGAGGAAGACGTTATTAGCTTGTATTGCTAATGGTAGACAGCTTTTCCATTAAAATCAAATGGTGAGATGACGGCTCTGCTTTTCTTCTGACTTGCAACTGGTGTGTGTGTGTTAATGTATGGAAAGATATAAATGAAAACAAGTACATTGGTATTCACATCATTTACAAATAAAATCCCAAACCTGCCGTTGCACCCTGTTTCCACACCCTAATAACAGATGGCCAATACAACCAAAAAATTGGTTTTAGCCATCTGGTTGGTGTTTGTGACCAATCTTTTGATTAGAACAATCTAATTTGGTAGTGTTTTCAACCAATCTGTATTGATGAAATGGGAAACCAATAGAAATTGGTCGCGTTGACCAAGACATTATTTAATTAATGTAAAAACACTGAAAGATGGACCAGGACTTGAACCATCATTCCTTTGATCGTAGGGCAAACTCCCATGTATGATACCACTGTTGGCACAAACACTTCTTGGAATTGAATACTATTTAATACGACTGTTAAAGCCAAGATTTGCATGCTGTACATGCACACATCATTGTAATTATTCTCTATGTCCATAGACTACATTAGACTACAGCTTAAACGTCAGATTAGTAAACCATAAGTAACTATTTTTATTGGTGGTTTGGTTAACCAAATAAATTTGTTGATTAATGGCCCACTTCATTATTCAGGTATTTCTACAACGTTAATGGTATCTACCTTTTTGCAATCGAACATGACTGGATCTTGTCTATATGAGGTCTTACAGTTGAGTGCGCGTATGGAATCATTGAACAAATTCATGAAGGATCTGTAGACTTTTAGAGAGACTAGACTGTGTCAACTCACAAATCTGCTGTAGTATACGATTAGGCTTCAGTAGCTCTAAACAAACCAAAAAGCACTGTGCTCTTATTTATTTAGAAATGGAAGAAGTCTGAAACTTCCAGGACCTTCATTGAATTTTGCTGAAAAATACCTCAGGGATCCTTGGAGCTGGAGGTCTAACAATAACAAACCAGGGCTCCTCATATCAGGAGAATTACCCATTACAATGCTAGCACCACCCCTACTATGAAGCATAGTGGGGGCAGCATCACTGTTGGGAGCTAGGTGGCAGGTCTGCTCAGAGGTCAGTGGCCAAAAACACTCTGAAGCTCAGACTAGGGTGGCGATTTATCTTGAAATTACCTGAAGCACATTACAGATAAAAATTAAGAAGAGACTTCAGAAGCCGCATGTCGATGTTTTTAACCAAAGCTTAGACCTTAAATAGTTGTCTTCTTAAACGCCCTGACTGAGCTGAAGAGGAGCAGAGAAGAATGGTGGAAATACCTCAGCATACTGTAGGTGCTTCAGTAACTGTGGGATTGTAATATTTATTTTTTGCCTTTTAGAAAATGGCAACAAGAAGGTTGTTGGTTCGATCCCTGGCCCTGGGCCTCTCAGCATGGAGTTTGCATGTTCTCCCTCTGCATGCATGGGTTCCCTCAGGGTACTCCAGCTTCCTTCCACAGTCCAAAAACATGACTGTTAGGTGTTAGTGCATGGTTGCCTCTGTGTGTCTCTGCAGCAGACTGGCAACCTGTCCGGGTTGTACCCCGCCTCTCGCCCATAGACTGCCAGAGACCACAGGCCACAGCGCGACTCTGACAAGATTGAGGGAGAAGGTAGATGGATGGGTCGATTTAAGATTGTTTAAAAAGCATGTGTCATTCTGGACTGTTTTGTTTAATTTTCTTTTATATAAAAAAAACAAACCAAGTGTGGTTCAGTTTGGTTTCTTTGTAAGGTAAGTAAACATGTAAAAAGTAAAGGGATCAGTAAAAGCGGCAGGAATATA
This sequence comes from Cyprinodon variegatus, assembly GCF_000732505.1. Taxonomy (NCBI): domain Eukaryota; kingdom Metazoa; phylum Chordata; class Actinopteri; order Cyprinodontiformes; family Cyprinodontidae; genus Cyprinodon; species Cyprinodon variegatus. The sequence goes on along the minus strand of NW_015150905.1, from coordinate 286,530 downwards.
AAAATCCATCCAATGTTTATTTTAAATTAATGTTACAGACAGAATGGCAGAGTCCAGTTTCTGACCTTCTGAACACTCTACTTTGCAGCAAGTGTTAAAAACAGTTAACATATCTAAATGTCTCTAAGACGTACAAACAGAACAGGGTAAAGTCAGATGTGACATTATTCCTAAAATTTTAGTTCCCATTGCTGAGGCACATTGCAGCAAACACGTTTTTCTTCTTAAATTGTTCCTTTTTTTTTTCATCTTAACCCATTACTCACTTCTTAAATGAGACTCTTTCCTTCACACAGCAGTGCATTATTTACACATCCTGACAAACGTAAACAGGTGAAATGAGTACAGACCCATTTTCTCTTTTACAGTCTGTGAGGAAGAAAATCGATTGTTTTATATGGTGGCCATGTCTGACCAGTACAACCAAACTTGTTCATTTCCTTTCAGTATTGCTGTTTCTAATGCTTCTTTACCATTTTTATTTATTAATATTCAATGATCTATCAATTATAGTGCAACACAAACTACTTACCTGTTAAATTATGTTAATGTATTAAATATAATTATTTTTGTTAACACGCTTATTGGGAATAGGAATGTATTATAGAAATATATTTACGTAACATAATTCTTCAGTTTTATTTGAATAGAAACACAAGATATGCTGTAAGCACACAAACATTGCATCTAACAGTTCAGAGGGGAATTCTGAAAGGAACTGAAAATAAAGTTTCAGGTTATTGTTAATGATGCAAGATTCCAAACCGTTGAAAGTCTCCCTGTCCCTGCATGGTGAGCTCAAGGTTTCTGTGCATAATTTGAATTTGAAATATCAGGAAAACAAGCTTAGATCAAGCAGGACGAGGGCACAGACAGCTGGCAGGGAGAATTGTTTTAGTTGTTTTGTCAGCCTTTAACCCTCACAGCTATTGAAGTCTTGAAGGTCGTTGGTCCTGAAGCAGCCAGGAAGGATCATTGTGGTTGTTTTTGGACTGAGAACTGAATTGTGACAAATTTAAAAAATATTAGTTTGCTGGATTTTTTTTTTTGTTAGGTGCATGAGGGCAGATTAAAAAAAATTTAAAAAGCTGTGTTGGACTTAAAATAGGTCAATGAACAAAAAAACAAAAGTTATCAGATCCTCATTTTAAAACAAATGCATCCGTCTTGTCTGTATATTTGGGTTCATCACGGCCGCTTTGTGCGTGTTTTCTGAATCAGGACTAAAGCTTGCCGACATCGCCACATTGTGATGTCATCAGACGCTGACTGCAGAGGAGTCTTTTTCCATGTGTCAATAGCTGAAAAACACATGCAATTCTTTTAAAGGCTTTTGTTTGTTTTCATTTCACAGGCAGGCAGAAATCCTTCGCAAAGATAAGGCTTGGCTGGATGAGCGTCTAACTCAAGGTTAGCGTCTGACTATAAACAGACACTCATCGTTCACTTTCAGAGAATAGAAGAGCGTCCAAGCAGCTAAATGAAAAACAAATGGAAGCAGTAGAGACAGAATAGACGGAAAAAAATATTGTCACTAGTGTTAGAATAATCCAAAATTAAAGAGTGAAAATAAAGTGGGTAATCCCAAGAAATATGCTTAAAACAGATCGTTTCTATAACACAAAAAATGAAAACAGAAATGTTGAACTTATTGAGTTTGTTGATGATTATAAAGTCTAATCGCTGCTAGAAGGAAAGATCTGCGATGATGATCTGTTGTGCACTGAGGATGCAGCAGTATGTGACTGAAGGAGCTTTGAAACAGATTAATGTACGGGATGGGACACACCGTCCAATAATGATGTTACTTTCTGTCCGCCATCAAATACGATTGGCTGATGGGGCATCCTGGGACATCCGTAACCCTACCACCCGCTCATTATTTTACCTGCATTGATCAAGAGACTGGCAACAATTCGCCAAGTTTCATGTCTACTGTCTTTAGACAACGTCACTTGGACTGTTAACACCACCTCACTGGTCAAAAAAGCACAAAAACGCATGTACTTCCTGCAGAGGATGAGGAGAGCCCACCTGCCCCCACCCACCCATCCTCACCACCTTCTACAGAAGCACCATAGAGAGCGTTCTGACCAGCTGTCTCACTGTGTGGTGTGGAGGCTGCAGTGCCTCAGAAGGTGAGAAGAGTAGTAAGAACAGCAGAGAGGATCATCGGGGCTCCTCTTCCTTCCATTAAAGACATTTCATCCCAGTGCTGCATGTCCAGAGCCCTAACATTATCAATGACCCCTCACACCCCCACCATGGATGGACAGCTTTCCTTGCTGCACTCTGGGAAGAGGCTTCACAGCATTCGATGCAGGTCCAGCAGATTCCGTAACAGATTCCCCACTGTCATCGGACAGCTGAACTGTTAAAAAAAACTCTAAATCATGTTACAGACTCTGCATCAAACTGACAACAACAAACCAAAAAAATGCATAATTGGACCATGTAATTCCCTCTCAAGTCGAAAAATCAGGAAACCAAGTCGTTCTTTAGATACTGGCTTTAATCACACAAGAAGTATGATAGTGTGCCGTGAGAA
>NW_015150905.1:280099-283816 GCF_000732505.1 Cyprinodon variegatus | reverse complement strand
AAAACTAAATTTGTAAGTAGTCCTCACCTGTGACGACAGCTAATCTGGAAGAGTCATCTCAACATCTGAAAGTGACAGTCTGAGGTTGACAGAGAAGCCTGCAGTATAGGCGGAGAACAGGAACACATGGGCAGGTTGAGGTTCACTTCCCTCAGAGGTTTAGGCTGATGGTGTACTAGAGAGATCAAAGAACATGGTCCTCGCAGTGCTCAATTTGCAGGCAACATGTTTAGTTGAAAGGAAATTAGCAGTTAAGTCATTTAATTTAATCAACAAGACATGAAACGATTTAAAAACTCAGATGAGTGTTAATTTTTTAATGGGACAATAAAACAATGAACCTTAAAAAATACACATTCAAAAAAAGCTATTATAGACTATATCCAAAGTTAATAAAAGTGATCTTCTGTTTTAATGCAGTACTTTGCAAAGTCTGAAGGCAGGTATTCGTCATTATTACTGCTGCTAAGGTCTCAAGGCCAGCAGAACAGCACACAAGCATTGACTTCTTATTCAGAAATATGGACCTACCTAAATATAGGATTTTAATTAATGCTACTTTTTATATAGGATTTCAACTATAATGTGTAAAATGATTCATTTCTATTCATTTAGATAGCTTTGATGGCTGTGCCAGTGATAGAGTCTCATATCAAATTAGATTGAAGCAATTAGATTGTACTAATCAGTGAATAAATGGGTTTTAAAACTATGAATTCTGGGTACAAATGCCAGAAACAATATCTATATGTTAACATCTTAAATTTGCTTTTAGCTTTATATTTCATAAAGTAAACAACAAAACTTTAAAGTCATAGGGAGGTCATATTTAAATATCAAATAATTCTAGCTTAAAAATATGGAACAGGATTAGGGCCACTGAAAAAACAAAAAAGTTAACTGATTTTTAAATTTTATTTCAGTAGAATATTTGACTTTATTCTCAGAATTCTGACTTTAATCTCAGAGTTCTGACTTTTTTCTCAGAATTCTGACTTTAATCTTATAATTATGGATCTTAATGTGGATGGGCACCATGAAGAAAGAGATGTCGGAGCCCTCAGCTTCACTGACAAAGATGTGAGTTGTTTAGATGGGCCAGTAACACATTGGAGAGAAATGACGAAATTAGGGCAACTTTTTGAGTGCCCGAGGGGTCTCCGGTGATGATATTTTGTTAATGGAAGAGCAGAAGATGATTAAAACAAGAGAGCTAATGTCTAAAACATACATGGCTACAGCTTGATGCTAACATGTTTGTTAGCTGTCAGAATTCTGAGAAAAAGTCAGAATTTCGAGATTAAAATCAGAATTTTGAGATTAAAGTCAGAATTCCAGAAAAAAAAAGTCAGAATTCTGAGATTAAAGTCAGGATTCTAAGAAAAAAATCAAAATTCTGACTTTTCCCATATTAAACCAAAATAAAATTTAAAAGGTTAACTTTTTTTATTTTTTCAGCGGCCCTAATCTTCTTTCATATAAACATGTATATAAATGTACTCTTTATCAGACTATATTGTCCCAAAATGTAGAAAATGTCTAAAAAAAAATCCTATCTAAAGATCTGTGTTTTTCCCGTTATTTTATCTTCGTTAGTTTGCTTTAATTTAATGACTCCAGTACAGCTTCTGCTTAAGACAGTTTTGGACTGGACGGGTTATACCCAAATAGGAAATGTTACTTAAAAGCTGCTCTGTTCGGTAAAAATATATTTTTATCTGTTTAAATTAAGAACAGATTGTGTCCGTTCTAAATTATGAAATCAACAAGAGGTCAGGCTGCCGGGCGCGCATGCGCAGTGGGCTGTTACATTACCCGCGCCGGTGGTAATGCAAGCAAGAGAAATTCAACTGCGTGGTTTGGAGCAGACAGGCGGAGGCGGCTGTTTCTGCGCAGTCATAGGATTTAAAGCTACGTTTTCACTCAGCCTGACACATAGTGACTGGAGAACAGGTAAGAGGCTTTATTCTTCTGGACAGGGCGCATATCCGAGCATATACCGCCGTTAGGAGGCCCTCTAAGTGGCTCTGCACAAACACTTGGTGATGATGCCGCATGTCGGCTTGGAGAGTTCAAAACAAACGTGACGAAGTAGATAATTAAATGTTCCCTGACCGCATATATTTTGCTTTATTTACTCGTTCTACACCTACAAACGCTTTGTTGTGCAATTATTATTAATTTTCACTGTACGAGTCACCGTAGAGGTGAGCGCGCTGTCTCAGTTGGAGAAGTTTACTGTTTGGCATTTCCACGCTGCTAGTTGGCGGTTGGAAAAGTACGAGGAGGTAGGCCGTAGCGCGAGGCCAGAGAGTGCAGATGAGTGATGGCTCCGCGTCCAATCAGAAGCGAGCTAAAGCGAGAACCCGCCCACTTTACACCGGCTCGACCAATCACATTTCTCCATCTCAACGACGTAAAGCTAGCTTGTCTCCTGCTGCGCCCTGTGGTTATAAAACACCGGACAATAAAGTGCCTCCAGTAGGTGAAGTGGTCACCAGCAGCCCGCCTGGGCACTAAAAACATGTTTATCTCTAGTTTGTGTCTGTATGAATAAAAGCACACACCTGTTAACGTTTGAGAGCTGATCGTAGACATAAAAAAATGTATTCGCAGGTTTCTTTGTGGCTTTTAGAAAAAGAAAAAAATGGTTATGATACTAAATATGTACTCCTATTTAATCCCCTTAAATTACAAATAATTGTCTCTGATCTAATTTCCCGTTAATCCGGCTTCATCCCCGCCTGTCTGGCATCGATAGGCCTTAAAAACAGACGAGTTGATTTTTAAATGGGAATCAATAATGAGATTATTATGATTGCGCGCTTTAAAAAGTATCTGGATATCGTTATAATAATCCCAGCCTTTGTCTTCTATTGTGTCTGTACGTAAAATGGGCTGAGCAGAAAACACGTGGGCTGGGCAGCGTGGAGACATCCGGTTTGTAGGTTGCGGTGTGTTTCATTAAGCATCGCCAGCTATGGCGAACAGGAATAATCGGCTGTACGCGGGACAGAAGTAAGATGCTGCCTTTCTGTCTTAATCCCTGGTTTTTAGTTAATTTATTTAAAGGGCGCCGATGGGCTTTATGTTCGACAGAGGAAGCTCTGTTAGAGGAGGGAGGTTGCGGCTTTCTACTCCCAACGACTGAATGAACCTCCTTCTTCATTTCGTTTTTTTTTAAAGGCTGAATAGGAATGCATTAAAGGTATGCATATGTATATATAAGAAGTGGACTGGAACAGAGCATTTTATGTAGTTAAATGTGTTGCAGGATCAGCTTGGTGCATAATTGCTTCCTGGCTGGATTGAATAGTCAAAATGGACCAATGCATTTTTTTCCAGAAATGTCTTTTCATTACTTATTGCCTGACATTATAGCATTTTGGGGTCGCTGCATGTCACGCACATCCTTATTTGAGTATCTATTGCTAAACATCTTGTATTTGCTACATATTCACCATCATTTCAGGGGCATGGCTCACCTCGGGAATCCAGTTTTCCTCTGCTGTTAATAATGGCAGCCTCAAACCAGGCATTTTCTAGTCATCAACTTGTTAATTTTCTTGCTGCAGACTCGCCTTCTAAATGGATTTAGCTATATCAATAGCTTAGATTAGATAGATAGGGGCGCAGAGATAGCAGTTTCTGGCCAATCACAGAATCTCAATGGATACTATATATATATATATATATATATATATATATATATATATA
>NW_015150905.1:262773-279698 GCF_000732505.1 Cyprinodon variegatus | reverse complement strand
TTTTTTTTTTTTTTTCTCAGAGTAATTGAGTAATAATCGGAAAGCCAAAGGTTCTTTAAATTAGACTGGTTGAGAAATTAAACAAGCTTAAACTCAAGCTCTTCCAATTAAGTTGTGGATAGAGCATATTGAAAGGTGAGCATTTTATTTTTATCTTAAATGCAGAATGTTTATATAGTTTCTTTTTTACTATCTTGGTATAATTATTGCTTTAAGTGGGTTGCCCCTGCAGCTAAAGGCATGTTTTAGAATCTCTATGCTCCAGTTAACGATTAATCGATTAGTAAATTTGTTGACTATTATTTCGATAATCGATTAATCAGATTAATTGTTTCAGCCCTACATCTAATAAGGGTTGTCACGATACCACATTTTCAAACTCACTTTTAAGCCCTTAGAAAGTATTCGAACCCAACACAACATTTGGTGCCATGGGAATGAAAATGCCATGTTAATAAACGTTCTTATGCCTTTATAATTAAAGGCATAAGAACATTTATTAACATGAAAAACATACCTTTTCAATCTCATTATGGGGAGTGCTTTCTCAACAGAATCAAAGATCTTGTTAGCCAAGTGTAAAATAGATCCCCCAAATAAACACAATTTGACAATATTTTTAGGTTGTTTCCATTTTTACTGTGCAAATAGTTTGCGAAAAAAAATGCAAACAACACTGTATTTACTATTTATATCAAGTCTTGTAATGGAAGACTGTGTTCGAGTATTGATATTTTGCAGGTTATAGATACTTTTGAGAACCCTGCATCTAAAGTATTGGCTCATCACCTGACTCCCAAAACTAAGGAAATCAAGACTGTTCCCAGAAATGACAGGATAATCTTCAGTTATGTATTAAAATATGTGTCTTCATTCTTTATCTGGTTCAGCCACTGGTCAGTATATTAAACAGAATAAAACTGCTAGAAAACCTTATATCCTCAAGAATGCAGAGCATATATAATGCTATATAGCTTATAACATTTAAAGTATTATTTTAGGTCCGGGAAGATTGTAGATTAAATAGTTACGCATTTACTAAGCAAAATCTGTATACCTTTTTTTTGCAGTAAAGCTTATAGGTTAAAAACCCAAAGTTCCCCATGACCTTAAGATTAGCTTTGAAGGAGAACAAAACAAACCAAGATGAGTTCCTGCACCTTGATGGTTCTCTCTGTGCAGCAAATCCAAGGTTTATACCAGTCTAGTTTTGCATTGGTGTGTTTTTGGTTAATGTGTATGTGTTTGTACAGGAAGGGGGCCTTGATGTGGGCAGTATGAGTAAGACGCCCCCTAACAGAAGAGGGATAACATTTGAGGTGGGCGCTCAGCTTGAGGCTAGAGACAGCCTCAAAAACTGGTGAGTCATGGCCTCGCTTCATTCCTCTCCATTCTTTATCTGTTTCACTTCCCTCATTTTCTCACATTCAACTCCTCATAACATGCTTGGCTCTGATTTGATTGGCAGTGGTTGGAAAGGAATAAAAAAAAAAAAAACATTTTCTTCCCTTCTGTGCTGGGAAACTGCTAGGTGATCAGAATGGACTCAGTTTTTCCATCACATTCAGCTTTCATTTAATCATTACAAAGCCCATACTCTCTCTCCCTTTTTGTTTTGCACTTTGATTTGTCTGTGTTAAACAAACTCAAATATATGGTTAAGCTGAAGGCCGGGCAGCTGGTTTCTTTGCTCTAGTTGGTTTCTTAATCATGCATTAATGCTCGTTTTACAGGTATGCTGCCAACATAGAGAAGATTGACTACGAAGATGAGAAGGTATTAATCCATTACCGTCAGTGGAGCCACCGCTACGATGAATGGTTCGACTGGACTAGTCCCTACCTGAGACCAGTGGAGAGAATTCAGCTGAGACGGCAGGGCCTGCATGGTGAAAGCTCTCCGCCTGTAAGACTAGATTCCTGCCTTATTGGCCATATGTAGCGGTTGATTTTACAGTCTGCTGGATGCCGAGCTTCCTTTCTGTTGAGGATGAGTTAAAATGGAACACCTGTGTTTTTGTTTACATATTTAACTTGGCTCTGATGAATCCAAAACACACTAAACTGCTGCTCTTTGTTAACTTTTAGTAACGTTCCCTCTTATAGGTTAAGTTTCCCTCATGGCTTGCTTCTATCCTCCAGGGCTTTCATGTAAATGACAAGGTTCTGGCCAGCTGGTCTGACTGCCGTTTCTACCCAGCGAAGGTCATTTCAGTCAATAAAGATGGTAAGTAGCAGCCATTTTGGCTTCGGGTCATATGGTGTTATACAGAACAGTTTATACCAATACATCCTTTTTATATTTTGTTATGTTACAATAGTTACTTTCATTTAAGGTAAATGGGTTGTAAGACTCTTTAAAGACTGTATTTAAAAAGTGTCATGTTTGGTAATGAGTCCTTGGATTGGTCCCACCAGAAAGGCCTGTAGTGATGTCATTATTGATCCAGTTCTTTGTTGATGGCCTCAGATGTTTTTAGAACATTAAGGATCAGCATTATGGCAATCACAGCATCGGTAACGGGTCACAGATGCATTAAAATACGGAAGAGGTTGTTAAATCCTCCATATTAACATAATGTTAATCCATTAGGCAAAGACAGTCATATTATAAGGAAATGGTTACATCTATAAAAGTAAAATCCTTGGTGGGGCAGTGGTTAGCACACACGACCCATGTATGGGGGCCTTAAGGGCTGGTTATACTCCCCTCAACAGTGTGTCGCAGTGAGCTTGATGCAGACATTTTTTATCTATGCTCAATTTTGAGCGTGGTTTGCGCTATACGCTGTGGGTCTAGATACGGCCAAGTTTGTCCGACAATGGATTGACATGACGGCGAAAAAGAGCAGGGATCCAGGTGGAAAAAGGGTCCAAGCATTCTCGCGCACCTCGCTCTTCTAACTGGTCCAACTTCATGAGTTGTTTTCCGTAATTTCGGTCATAAAAACAAAACAAGCCGGCCCCCTGTCTGCGGCATTGTCTGGTCATGGCAGGGACGTCTTTTTGTCCACTGCGACACACGCAGACGACCTAGTTTCGAAGTATAAATCAGCCTTTAGTCCTCGACCCGGGTTCGAATCCGACCTGTGGTCCTTTGCTGCATGTCTCTCCCCCTCTGTCATACCCCCTTTCCTGTCAGCCTACTGTCCAAAGAAGAGCCACTAGTGCTGTGAAAACAAAAAAACAAGGTTCAATTTCAAGCTGAGTTATATGGCTTAAAATGTAATGATTTTTATAGATGTGTAGATGGATACACTTTCAAAAACTAGCTTTGTTTTCATTCTTCCCCTTTGCGGGATGAAATTGTTTTAAATGGAGGCAAAATCCAAGCTGGGAAACATGCTTTTAAAATCACAATTAACAATTAAAATCCAACAAACTGTGTGCAGCTGGTGGCATAACACAGAGGGCTAGTTTATCAGTTATAAGTACACACCTAAGAACAAATACTGATGTCACCCTCAGCTGTTGAAGCTGAAGGACTGGTTTGGTTTTAAAAAATCAAAATTTTTCCAAACATTATATCTACATAAAAAAAATGTGGTTAATCAATTCATTGAATATTTAAGCTGCACAGTAACAGGAAATGAACATATAATAAACCTCAGTTATGTGCTGCATGGTGTTAAATGCACAGTATTTTATAGGTGTAACATGAAGATGTACCTGTAGGGTGCATAAAACATCAGTGTTGTTTTTTTCCCATCCTCAGCATCCTACACCGTGAAGTTCTATGATGGCGTCATCCAGACGGTGAAAGGGATGCACGTGAAGCCTTATATTAAAGAGGTACTTTTTTTTTCTTTTCTATCTGATATTCAGGATTTCTGCCATCATAACAGCCCTCATTTTCTGATGTTTTTCTTTTTTCTGATAGAGAGGTGGCGCTGGGGGGAGAAATCGGTCCTCTGATAAGAATATAGTGCGAAGGGCCCCAAACCGCAGAGAGCGAAGGCCTCAGGAGAACGGCTGTCCCAAAAACAAGCGAGCGAGACGCAGCACGTCAGACCAGGAGGAGGACAGCAACAGTGAAGATGAAGAGCAAGATGTGGCGGAGGTAAACGGCAAAGATCCCAAACTTAACGGAGTGTCTGAGGCTGAACATACTGTTAGCAAGCAGGAAAAAGAAACCTCAGGTCACACCGAACAGCTTAACGGCACAGAGGCTGAGAAGGGAACAGAACTCACAAACGGGGTGAAGACTGAGAAAGAGGACGAGGAGACGGAGGGGAAATGTTCTGTGAACGGATTCGTGAAGCAGGAAGAGGAGGAATCGGAGCAGATCATAACAAAGCCATACACCGAGTCATCAAAGCCATACACAGATATGCAGAGTGAGCCATTGGTGCAAACAGAGCAGGACTCTGTCACTACGACAACCGGTGACTCTGCCGGCGATGTGGAGCAGAAGCCAGGCGTCCAATCAGAGAGAGCGCAGCCTGCAGTGGATGTACCGCCTCCTCAACCTGTGAAACGTAAGTGTTAATGGAAACATCTGGCCCTGCGCGTCCTGTAGGCACAAACAGAAAAGTGATAACATACGGATGATTTATTTTCACTTATGTTTGACAGCGGTACGAAAGCAGGGCTTCCACAACCCTAACAGATTCAGCAGAGAGCCGTGTAAGTCTACAGCCCAATGAAATCCTCCTCTATTCTCATTTGGTCACCTTTGCATATATATATATGAAATATTTTTATTTTTTTAAATTAATGATCTATGTTTTGTTCTAGTGTACAGAGTCATCAAAAACCAGCCTCCTCCAGTTCTGTCAATTAACCTCGACCATAATCCTTTCAAGTGTAGCGCTCCAGGCTGTGCAAAGTCATTCCGTAAAGCAAAGCTGCTGCATTATCACATGAAATATTACCACGGCGAAGAGCCGCCTCCAGAGGGACAGCACAGCCCCACCAGGAGCGTCCAGACCAGGGCCTCAGAGAAGCAGTCCACAGCAGCCGCTGGACTGGACGGCTCCAAGAGAAGGCGCACAATCTCTGCCTCTATGCGTGGGTTCCTGTCTAGATACACTTAGACTCTCTGAAATGAGGAAGAAACCATCATCTGACCATAACTGTTCTCTAATGGAGTGATTCTAACTCTCCATTCTAGAGTCAGCTGGACCCGCTGCTGCTTCACGTGGCGATATCAAGGCTGCAGGCAGGCGCACGTCGGCGCCCCCAGCAGTCAGCACACAAGGCCATCAGCAGAGGGCGCTGCTGAGGGAGAAGAGTAAGGAAAACCAGCTGGACAGGAACCTTTGCCAGATGCAGGATAAGGACACTGACAAGATCTGCTTCGACATCGGTGAGTATGATGTGGTGTTGGTGCAAAGGAGCTTCTTTATTTCGTGTTTTCCCTTTGGCACAGAACAAGTTTTTTTTTTTTTTTTTTTTTTTTTTTTTTAAATAAATGTTCGACAACAGTTGCTTAACTTGACTGAAAAAAATGTAGTTTCTATTGAAGCAGGGAAATAAGTCTCCCCCCCTCTTTTTTTTTTTTTTCCAGTTTCTGCTCTAAAACAGTAGCTGCAGCCTTTCAAACCAGCCATTTTACCCCAAACCCAGTAGCTTAGTCGTTTAGAGCTGCAAATATTTCTTGACCTTTATCTAAAACATAACTTTTTTTTATGTTGAATATTTGCTATAGGAATTGTTTTGTCATTTTGTTAAACAGTTATTTTGTTTTTAACCCTTTAACACCAAGTTTATCATATTTAAGTCTCTAAAAGGTCTACATTATTGGTGTGATCATTTTGTTCTTATAAAAATCAGATTTATTCAATCAGAAACATGCAGAGAACAAACAACCCATCCTACATTGTAATGTTTAATGTATCTTAAATGACACAAATAACTCCTATAACTAGTTTAAAACAAAAAATCTGTAGGTTTCTGCAGGTAAAACTGTCTTCAGCTGAATCTTAACATTTGTTATCTAATGGTCCTCAGGGTCTGTAAGAGAAAAACTCAAAGAGAAACCCAAACAGAAGGACTTCCTGCGCATTAAACTAAAGAAGAAGAAGAAGAAAAAGAAGGCCAAGTCTGGTAAGGAGGAGGTCTTTAGACGAGTTGGATCCTATGCTGCTCTGCATGTGCACTCGCTGCGATGGCTATCCTTCCTGAGCACTCCGTTCACTCCTGGGTGTGGTGACTGGGTTTGTGTGTAGAAGTGGAAACGTTTCTTACTCGTTTGTCTCCAGGAAGACAAGCAGGAAGCTGCAGCTCGTTTTTCATGCAGCTTGGTGTTTAATTAAAAAAAGCCAGGTTTTCCTGTGGGACTGATGCGTCCTGTACCTAATCATAAGGTTTGACGTTATCTACCCACACGGGATAGCCTCCCTCTAACCCATCGGTTCACACAGCCCTGAAATATAAGCCGTGTGAAAATGTTTTCCCTGGTTGCCGTTGAGTCCATAACCTGCCAGCGTTGTTTCTGTGCCACGTTTTGTCGCCGCCTGATCTGTTTGGCAATTATCACAGCTGACGTTTTTGTTTCACATCTGCCTCCCCCCCTTACCCCTCCCTGTATTAACAGAATGCACAGGTAGTGAGGAGAATATTGACATCTCAGTATTGGGTCTTCACTCCAAATTGAATTTTCCACTCAAATCCCCCCTCTCACACAATCACAAGCCTGAGGCCTACTCCAGCAGGCCCGGACACAGCTACTCAGAGCAGATACTGGTTGATGGTGGGTATATCTATTACCGTGTGTGTGTGAGTTCACTTCAGTTTGAGTAAGTGTGTTAGGCTGCTTCCTTCTCTCTTCTTTTGTCGCCTTTGGATTCAATCCACCATGCTGCCAGCTGTGCCGATTATATAACTTATGTATGTCTCTGTAGTTTTATTGCCCCCTTAATAACCCGAGATGCACCGATCAGATAGACCAAATAGACCATCATTTCTGGTCTGTTTATTTTTAACCCTTCGACCTGCTAATTACACTTTTTATATAGTTAAAAACTTGTTTGAGAATGAAAAATATAATGTATATAAATGTTAGGATGAGGTTAACTTTTAGGTAAGGGAGAGGAGTTCCAGTAAAACAGGGTTTGATCCGTTTGAATGGAGACAGTCATCGTGGTTCGAATTGTCAGTTTTAATCCGTGTCTATTTATTTATGCAGCACATTAAAAGGAAGTTGTACAAAGTGCTTGACAAATCAGTCAAGCTAAAAACAAAAAACAAAAAACTGAACGTCTTAAACAATAAAATGGAATGGGACCAAAGCTGATGAAATATCAGATATACATGGGTCTCCCTATTCTGCTTCAGACCAACAGAGAGAAGTAAAGATTCAGCTCTTGACTGTCTGGATAATCTTACCTATAAGCACCAATCTACCCATGAATAAGATCTGCGCGCGCCGGCTACCATTCATTCATCCTGTCCACTGAACTGCTGCTAGTTTTACTCACATGCCTGGAAGATGTCTAGTGCTGCTACCACAGATGATCTCGCTCTCAAAATGGAATTGAACGGTTAAGATTAGCTAGCCGAATGAATAGAAGGGAGAGAGCGTAGCCGCCTGTGGCCCAGGCTGCCTCTCACAACTCCAGTCCGGCACGCGGATGACATCATACACACTGCTTTGTTTTAAAAAATATAAATATAAAAAATGTCTGGGAGACAGTGATTCGCCTGCATGTTATGAATGCTGGCGTACCATAAATGATAAATTATGAACAGTTTAGTTTGTGCCTTCAAGTCGTTGCCCATAGGAAGACGTTGCTTGGATATAACGGAATATCTTCAGAACAGCTCCAAATGAGACAAAACTAGTATGGTTGAGTAGAACATGATGTAATAACGTAAAATCAAGGGCCCAATGTAAAAAAAAAAAAAAAAAAAAAAAAACGGTGTTCCCCTTTAAATGGCAACATATAAAAATTTTTAAATGAACTCGAGTAATGATTCGTGAGGCTGTCGTGTCCTGCTTGACATCTCACATTAAAAATCAAAATAAAGATCTTATTTTCATCTAAATGATCATTTATATTCTGGTTTTACCTTAATATTTGTCTATAGTATATTGCTCTATTTATTTAGTAACCCTTAGAGCTGCCGTTCCCATCGCTGCCCTGCAAGACTTGTCATTTTAGTGGTCAGAAAAAGATGTTTGGTTTCCAACCAGCAGGTCCATAGCCTACAGCTAATCAGTCTATATCTCTTGGTATTCTTACATGGAGCTTATGGTTGGTTGAATCCTTGGCTGTTCTTTGCTGCAGGCCTGCTTTGTTGTTTAATCTGCAGGTACCTATTAAACCTCTGTATTCCCACCAATATTTAGCTGAATTCTCATCCTGACAGCAGAATCAACAAAGGATAACGTTAGACACCAGGAGGTCCAATGATTGTGCTTATTGTTACTGTAGATGAGGACAGCATCAGTGACTGGTCCACTGACAGCTGTGGGTGGAGCGACGACGACTTTGAGATGGATTTGGACGTCACTACTCCTCCCCTCAGCGTGGACTCGGGCGCGTTGGACTCCAACGACCAGGAGATTGTGCGATGCATCTGTGAGGTGGAAGAAGAAAATGACTTCATGATTCAGGTATGGCTTTTTTTCTTTTTTTTTTTTTTTTCTAACCCTCCAATTTGCTAAATATAAAGCACATAATGTTTATGTAACAAGTGTCTGCCTGTCTCAGTGTGAAGACTGTCTCTGCTGGCAGCACGGCACCTGCATGGGTCTGCTGGAGGACAATGTTCCAGACCGATACACCTGCTACATCTGCAGAGATCCACCAGGTGAGTCTAAAGATGCTGGTTTCATCAGCCAGAACTGCTTACATCAGGGAGCTAAACTTGGAAATGTTTACTTTTAAAGTAACAGAAGACAAATGTCTGTTCATAGAAAAATCCTTGGCCACACGTACGGCCTGTCCTTTCTGAAGGAGAACTACTTTCAGCTATTTTTTAATGGTGGATTTATAATATTTAGAAAGTTTAAGCTTCTTAGTGTGGTACCACTTTCATTTTAATGGGATACAACAGTTGACCTAAAGGCAATTTCATGGGCATGTCTGGGTTATTCCTTTTTTATGTAATAACCAGTCAAACAGTTAAATGTCCGGTGCTGGATCTGAGGTGTTTTTTCCTCTTTGTGAAGATCTGCAATATTTTACTTGGTGAAGAGAAACTCCTGGAAAATCATTGTCCAATTTTGCTATTAGAAGAAAACTGATGGTGAATAAATGCATAGGGTTTCCTGCAAGGTGGAAACTAGTCATAAGCCCCAAGATAAAAAAAAAAAGGCAAGATTGAACTTTGTCCTTCTATTAAAGTCAACAGAATTCTGAAGGAACATTATTGGTATAGGTGACATAAAGGTTGACCTTGACCAGGATGATGGCAGTGGGATGCCGCAGTCTAATGATGAGTGGACCGGGAACAGAAGCCTCATTACCGACTGATCAAATCCAGCTAAAGGCAGTCAGACTTTTCGGGCAGCGTTTTATAATACAATCCAATCTAACTTTATTTATAAAAAAAACTTTAAAACCAAAGTGCTGTAATGTGAAACGACATAAAACCATTACAAGATATACAAAACATAAATGCATAAAAGTCAACAATATTTGAATCCAAACTATAAAACCTACAATAAAATAATTTAAAATGATTTATCACGGGCTAATAAAAACATCTCAAATTGTTGTGAAAACCATGGCAAAAAGATGAATTTTCAGAAGAAATTTAAAATCTGACAAAGAGGTAGACTTTGTAATTCGCGTTGGAAGTTTTTTCAAAATTTTGGAGCCGCCACAGAGAAATCCCGATCCCCCTCCCAAGCTTCCGTTTAGTTTTAGGCTCCTCAAGAAGCAGCTGACCTGAGTAAATGGGAGGGCGTATGAAGGAGCAGCAACTTGGAAGACACAGATGTATAATAACTAAAAAAAGAAACTCCAGCAAACAAGTTCATTAAAGTAAAGTAGGGGAATATTCTTCATTTCCATGGTTAGTCACCTGATCTTAAAAAAACTAAACAAAATGGTTGTTAAAAAGTTAACGTCAAACACACAGGCCCGCAGAGAGCGGTGGCTAAAGGCTGCTGCACATTAGAAGAAAATGAAATGAAGAGGTAAACCTCGGTGTCTGTGAGGTTCAAGCTTTCAGCCCATTGTTGCCATTAATTAGTTGGTTACGTCTGAGCCCCTGAAATGGAGAGATTGGCTTAAAATGACTTCGATTCCTCTCATGTTGGTTCAATCATTATGTGTGACACTAACCCAAACCTGAAAGTACGGAAGCATCAGAGTGGTTTTAAAAAAATAATATCAGAATATGGAAGTCGTTTTTTCTGTTTTTAAAGACCCAATTATTATTATTATTTTTTTATTGTGTGAGAAATACACTGAAGCTGAATTCTTAACATCCAGCTTTATTGGATTCATTGTAATGAAAGTCAGGGCAATAAAGAGTGTTTGAAGTATATGAAGTGTTTTCCATTTGATTGGATATCTGTCACGTTTGGCTCTCAGTTGACACATCAAAACATTTGTAAAACTCCCCACTTTGTCTAAGAGTGCTCTCTCCGTCTTAGGCCAGAGGCAGAGTTTGCGCTATTGGTACGATCGTGAGTGGCTGACCAACGGCCACATGTACGGCCTATCCTTCCTGGAGGAGAACTACTCTCACCAAAACGCCAAGAAGATCACCACCACCCACCAGCTGCTAGGAGACGTGCACCATGTGGTGGAGATTCTCAACGGGCTGCAGCTCAAGATGAACGTCCTGCAGTGAGTATGGCGCCGTCTCTGCAGTTGGTAACAGCAGACCTAACCGGTTTATACCCACTAATCTTAGCTTCATTGTGTGTGTGTGTTCAGGAGTAGCACTCACCCTGACCTCAGGCTATGGCAGCAGCCCTGGAAGCATTTGGATCGGCCGCGGCTCGGTTCAGACTCATGCCGAGGCAGTAACACCGCTCCCTCCCCTCTGACTCCTGAGGAGGACATGAGCAGAGGAGAGATCTTGATGTCCAACGCGCTGGAGAAGCTAAGTCGCGCTGCTACAGCCGCCACCTCGTCATCCTCCAGCTCCTCCCCCGCCTTCCCGTCCTTCCAGGACTCGTACATTACCAGCGAACACTGCTATCAGAAACCGCGGGCGTATTACCCAGCTGTGGAGCAGCGCCTGGTGGTAGAGACCAGACAGGGTTCAGAACTGGAGGACAGCATGAGGAGCACAGAGGAGCTGCTGGAGCGGGAGCAGCGCTTTGGAAGCCTGCTGGAGATGGACAAGCCTAAATCAACGGGAAATGGCAACAAGGTTTGGATAAATGCGTCACTCAGGGATAATTTCAGGGCTGCTGGAGGTGAAACATCATCCTTAAGATGGGTTCAGGAAGAATATTATGAATTAAAATAAAATCTGACTTTAACTACATTATAACTAGATATTTGAAAAAAAATGTTACATTTCGGAACAAAATGCCTCTTATGGTGCATTCAGACCAGACATGGTGTCCGCAGAGATTGTGCTGGATTCACTTAGAATTCCTATACAATCCGTGCAGGGAAGCGGCCAGCAACGAACTCCACGGGGTGAGAGCGCACACTTCTCTGCCCTCAGCTCGTGCTACCAGATAGAGCTTTGCTGTTGTCAAACACCAGCACCACATGCAGAGAGCAGAGCTGTGATCGCTGAAATTCGAATGAGCTAAACTTTTCTATGAAATCTTGACACAGCAGCTAATCAGGGACTGGTTTTAAGCAATTCTTTTTTTCCCACTTAAAATGGAATACAGAGAAAATGTTAAAAAGGGTAGAAATAAGGAATGCACTCAAGAGGTCTTTAAGTTGCTTTAAAAAAAAAAAAAAAAAAATCAGTTTCAATTTAGTCCTAGAAGCACTGCTCACTCACCTCGAGCACAGAGCGTGTGTGTCACTGCCCGCTGTCCAGCATTGGTGCTTTCTGTGGGGGTAGATTTACAAGGAAGTATCACCAAATATGCCTGTCATCCAGATAAAAGCTCTGGATGAACCAAATTGGACTTTTTGATGGTCTGGCCAAGTTTTAAAAGTTCATAGACAACAATTTTGCAGCAGTACATGATGTTAAGTTTAACCCATGCTTTTATTGTGAAATGTTGACAGCAAAACTTTTACAGGAAATGACCTGGGGTTGCTAGGGTTAACTGCAGGTCCAAAGCGAAGGTTTTTGGAGGCTGGTAATTTACTGAATATTAAACAAAGGCCGGTTCTCAACAACAGAACAACATCCAGGGACTTTGTCCGTTCTCGGTCTGCTGTTCTCATGAATTGGACCAGTACTAGGGCTGAGGCTGATGACTGATGACGTCAAGTACACGAGCACATGAGAACGCACAAGTACACACATTGAGAAACGGTCAAACATTCCAGCCACTAAACGAGTAAACATTCCCATGGCTATATTCTATGCCAGCACAGGAATGACGTGATGAGCGCAGCCCCAACGTCTGTTGGGATGGTGACATCGGCCATGATTAAAAATTATTCCAACTTAAAAACCAAATCGGCACAAACAATAGTTTTACCAGCACAAATGAAGTAGTACTGAAAAAGTTGGCTAGATAATTTGAATTCAATTCGGAGCTTAAATGGGGGATAGTTGACCTCTGGGTGACCTAAACGTAATCTTTATCACTGATACAACAGCAGCACATATTTTTTTTTTTTTTTTTCATTTATTTCAATGACCATTTTAAGTGCACAAACCAGCACTAAAGAAGCAATAACCATTTAGTCTATTAGCTGATTTTTTTTTTTTTTTTTTTGTCAGTATGGTCTCAGCTTCACATAGAGGAAGCTCTTCGTATTTGATGTGGTCCAGGATGTAAACACTGCATCTGAAATTCAGAATGCACCATTAAAGATTAGCTGTTCCTGTTTAATTTGTGTTTATTTTTAAATCTCTTCCAAGCATATGAAAACTGGAACAATAAGTAACTTATGTGCAAAACAAAATTATTGAAACACCGTTTCAATTCAACACATTTTTAAACACTGTTTAAAGATTGAAATTGCTATAATAATTTGTAATTTGTCAGTTTGACATAATTGTTCTGAGTTGACATATAAACTAGTTTTAGCATCTTAATAATAGTTAATTAGCACTATCAGCAGCCAAAGCTCCTACACCCCATGGTTCTTTTTTAATCCAGGATTAGGCTTTCAGTTCTAGTGCCGTTATAAAATATTACACTACTACTACATCAGGGTCAGCTGTTTATTCAGCTTTTAACAGTAAAATAATAGAAAATGCCAGCGCTGGTTGCCTAGCTACCATTCAGATGAGATGCAGACACCATACAAAGCGTATGGATGGAAGTTGGATTACTTTTGACTGCAAGCCTGATATCAGCATCTTAATATTTGTGACAAAAACCAGATTTAACTGGTTTGGACAGTTCATCCCTATGGTGTATTGAAACCTAGACAAATATGCAAAAGCTGAATCATTGATGCTTTTATTACTACATCCTTTTTCTGAGTGTAGAGCCTTAAGATGGCAGCTCAGCAGTCCTTTTGGTGTGCAGAAACATTGGATCCTAACCACCGTAAAAGCTTGCAAATATGACAGATGGGTTGAAATCCCAAGAGGGGAAAAATGGCAACCTTTTCCTCTGTTCAGCCTTTATTATTTCATCAGTGTCAGTTTGTGGACTGATTGTATTTTGTTTTTTAGGCTTTGACAGGTGTGGCATGGTCGCACGCTGAGAACAGAGAGGATGACTGCAGAGACCTGGGAGATAACGGGCAGTACCAACAGTGGCAGCTTAACCTGCTGGATCATATTGACGCTGTCCAGGATGATGTCTCACACAGGATGGACTTCATAGAAAGAGAGTTGGATGGTAAGAGAAATAAATCGTTAAGTTTGAGGCAGTCATGTTGGGAAACATCCCTGATGTTTGCTTTCATCATCCTCAGTGTTAGAGAGCTGGCTGGACTACACCGGGGAGCTGGAGCCTCCAGAGCCTCTTGCACGTCTCCCTCAACTCAAACACAGCATGAAGAAGCTGCTAACACAGCTTGGCAAGGTGCAGCAGATTGGTCTGTACAGCTCCACATGAGGGCGCCAGAGATCAGCTGCTGGTTAGGGCACCACATGGCTCGCTTAGGCAGAGCGGAGGCACAGGCTGTCTGAGAGGAGCCGTGGACGCTGCAGCTCCTACGTTGTTCAGCTTCTCCTGTTCGAGGTGAAATCTAGTGCTGCAGCCAGCCTGTCGTACGAATACTGATGACCATATCAGGATCTAACACAAACGGCGACCTCGTAAACAGCAGAAAGAAACCCTTAGGACCAGATTTCACTCAGTGTGGGCCCCATGCAACTCTAAACCTTGTTAATGCCTTGTGTCTGAACCGTTACCTTAAGGTTTGCCCTGTTTCTCAGTGCTTTACACACAGCTTTAGATTCAGATCGGTTACCTGAACCAACACTCTTTTTGCATTTCTGCTTGTTTTTTGCATTAACTTAATCTCACACTTGATTTTTGTTCATCTGTTCAGACATTTTGAGTCAAAAAAATTATTTAGACAGATGGTAATTTGAAGACATTCACTGTATTACTGTTAAAATGATCTGTTTCTATTACACTGTGAAGTTTGTTTTTTCTCACATGAAAGGTAGGTTCTGTTTTGCCTTGTGCTGAAATTCTTTCCCCATGTGCTCTTCATCACTTTAATCCTTTTATTTGGTTTCTCTAATTGTGTCGCTGTAGCATTTGACGTATGATTCACTGGGAACTTGTAATGTGGATTCCTCTTAACATAGCATCTTGTGTAAGTGTAATATATTACCCTTAACATGTGTACATTTATTTCTTTCTTATTCTGTTTCATCTGTTTTTATTTTTTTTTTCATGGAGTCTGTTTTAAGCTGTTGTTCAGATTGTGTTCTGAATAAAAATGCAGATATTGTATGCTAATGTACTGTAACTGTCTTAGAAGCAGGGAAAATGTCAAAGACAGAGCAAACAATTCTCCTGGAACATAAATAAACTATCATTGTTATTAATCTCTATAAACATTTTCCATTAGTTTTTTTTTTTTTTTTTCCTTTACAGCTCTGTTAATGTTTGGGCCATTTAATAACGTTTGATTCTTTACTTTTTGCTGTTAGGTTGCAGCTTGCAGGGTTTAATCCACATCTGGGTTGAATGTTAGATTAGATTTAGATTCAACTTTATTGTCACTACACAGGTACAGGTACAAGGCAACGAAATGTAGTTTAGGTCTAACCAGAAGTGCAATAGCAGCAAGTGCGGGATAAATAATGGTTCCATAAATACAGGACATGGGTTTCTACTGAATAAGTATAGAGATGAATACCATTATAAACAGAATTACTAATGGATGAATATAATGTATAGATAACTAGTAATATACAGATAACTAATGTATGAGCAGAGATTTTATTCAGACATTAATCGGTAGTAGGAGTAGGGGGAGGCACATGTAGTTTATTTCTCTGCAAGAAATTCAGCCATGAAATCAGAACTGCAACATTAGTTGATAACCCAGCTTTTCTTTTTTTGAAGGCAAATGTTTTCTCTTTATTTTCTCATTAAAAATTGAGACTACATGGTATTAGAAACTAGTTAACTTAGTTTACATAGGTGTGAAAACTTTGTTTTGTCCACAATCTACTAGTGGCATGATCAGATAATCCACAATGAGTTTTATTTTACTCAAAGTGGAAATCTTGCAAATATAAAGTAGAGTATTCTTGAAATGTTTAGGTAACATTTACATATGTATAGAAATGCATGGAGATTGCGTACTGATTGTTCTCAAGTTATTTTGACTCAAGTCTTTGAGCTTTCTCTCCATCAGGTTTTCTGGTCAGTTGGGAACAGTGACACTAAGGTCATTTAATCCGTCAGAGTGGACAAATACTAAGGCTAACTTGGAATGCAAATTATTAGCAAAGGAAAGCAAATTTTTCCAGTTTCATTTCCTGCTTCCCTTTGGATTTGGACACAGTAGACCAACACCAGCAGATGGCATGATTTCCCATATTTTAACAGTTAACTTCACACAGTACCTGAATCAGCTTGGATCCTCTGCCTCTCCCAGCAACCATGTCACCTACAAATCACTATTCTGCCTGAGAAGAGGACTTTGAACCACTTACAGTCCATTTTTGTCGTTCCCTTTTTATGCCCGATGAAACACTTTTTACTTTGTCTGTGGAGGCAAAGGATGGTGAAGGTGCTAGTATGTGTGAGATGTGGAAGGCCATGGACATTGCAGGGCTGTCATGATTAGTACAGCTCTTAAATGCTTATAGTATAGACTGCTGTGGTAGCCCAAATACTGGTAGTTGTAAGAGAACTACCAGTTAAGGAAGGATCATATCTCTCAGCCCTCCTTCCCCTAGGAAGCTTATTCTAGGCTAGTGGTGAGGAGGCCCTGACTGAGCCTCAGATTCAGGAGAAGCTATGTTGCTTTCACCCCATCAGGAGAAACATTGACCGGGTCTTTTGGAACTATGCTTCTCCAATCTACATGTGTTTTATGACTACAGAGTAACTGTGTCTCAATTACTGAAAAATGCATGCTAAAGGGGCCTCATAGAAACTAAAACGTGCACTAAAGGGCCTTCATGGGAGCTAAAACGTTTGCTTAAGTCCACCCTTGTAAGCAAAGCACTAAAGTACTCTCTTGCAGCCAAACTGCTTGCAACTGTGCCCGCTTGGTAGGCAAAACGTGTGCTAAAGTATTCTCTTGGAGGCCAGAACGTGTTCTACTCCTTTCCCATTGGCCAAAAAACCCGTTTTGACCCTGGAACAATAGTGGCAGTGAAAACGCTCACTGATGCGTGTCTACCTGGGTCAAATGACTCGGCTGATCGGGATGCTGTGGAAACACCCGGGTCGACCCGCTAATTTACATGATACTATTGAATGTAACTTACGGACGTCAA
>NW_015150905.1:259972-261751 GCF_000732505.1 Cyprinodon variegatus | reverse complement strand
AACTGAGATCAAAGCTTTTTCTGTTCTCTTTAGGAAGCACAGCTTAGATGCTCCTCAGCAGGAATCGGATCATTTCAGCTTTTTGCTGATGGCACAGATGACGACATGATTGCTCCATTCTGCACTTTGAGTGCCTTATTTTGGACCATTTCCAAGGGAAGAAATCAAGCTTCTTTTTTTTTTTTTTTTTTTTTTTTTGGGGACACGGAAGCTAAAACAACCTGTTGTTTGTTAAACATGGAACACGGTGCCAATGCTGTATGCGCTGAGTCTGTAAGGTCTTACTGCCAGGTAGAAAACACTGTCGGGGAGTTCAGTGGATGTTTGGGTTTACTTAAGTAGATTTTGTTCTAATATGTAAATATGATGACATGGATTATGGAATTATGATTTTTTTTAAACTAAAACATGTTTCAGTTTTTAGTCCTAATCTAACATTTACAATCAAATGTGTAACACAAAATCTAAGGCTAGATATGATGCCTCTTTTGAAACTTTTAGAAATTCCCCCAGACGTCGAGGGAATCAGACATCATCAAACCTACTGTAAGCAGCGTCCTGCATAACTCAGAAACACAAAGACAAATGGAAAAAAGCAGAGAGATGTACATAAATATGTGTATTTAGTTTAGATTACACATGTTGGTATTTTTGTACCCATTACACTTCTTCTCAAGGAAAGCTTGAAGCACTTTAACACAAATATTGGTATATTTCCACCCATGCAATGAAACTGACCAATTGCAAAGTCATGTTTGTTGTTTTTAACAAAGGTCAGGGAGTCTTTTTGTTTTTTTGTTTTGATTTTTTTTTTAACAAATTTGTCAGTTTCACAGAAGTCACGTCATATATGTATTTTTTCTTTGGGGCAATAACAGATTCAGAAAGTGTGTAAGTATATGTTTGTGTGTTTTTGTTTTTTAAGCCTAGTAAACAATGTGCCTTTTCTATTACTGGAAAAACTGTATCTTAAGCATTGTGTGACCACTTTGGTCGTTATAGTGTATGTTTATTGGAAATTGAGGGAACTTTATTAAAAGTTTTTCTTTTCTAAGAAATGAGTTTGAGTGTTCTTTTGATCTGAATGTAAAAATGTTCCCTTTTTTGTGAAAGTTATCTACGGAGCAATAAAGGGGTCAAAATGTTTGTAACCTTTGTTGAAACTGAAAAGATGAAAGTTGAAACTGAAAAAATATAACTTGATGTTGAATATCAGATTTTGACCTTATAATCTGAGATGCTGAAAGTCCTCAGGTCTCTATTGGGGATGAGGAAGTGAGGGAGAGTTCAATGGTCACAGTCCCAGTCCAGTGTGTCCCTTACACCAGTTCTAGTCCAGTATGAGGTCTCCTTCAGGAGAAGCGATCGCTAGGCTGAGACCATTATTTCCTTCTTTCATCTGCAGAATATTGCAAAAAATAGAAATATCCTGTCCAGGGGTGATCCTGAGAAACTAGTCAATGCATTTATTACTTCAAGGCTGGGCTAGTGTAATTCTTTACTATCAGGAAGTGCACAAACTGTAGTTTAAAGCCTTCAGCTGATCCAAAATGCTGCAGCCAGAGTTCTGATGAAAAGTAAAAAGAAAGATCATATCTCTTATCCTAGCTTCTCTTTATTGGCTTCCTGTTAAATCCAGAATAGAACTTAAAATCCTCCTCCAGAGTCACAGAACACAGACTTAATATTAAAATATAAAAAACCTACAACAATTAAAGCAAAAAATAACAGAGTAAAAATCAGTGTATTAATTATTTTTGAAATATAACTATTAATACA